>NC_082736.1:3605293-3905293 GCF_030144855.1 Hypanus sabinus
GTGAAGGGGAGGGGGAACAGACCGAGGTGAAGGGGAGGGAGGGAGAACAGACCGAGGTGAAGGGGAGAGGGAACAGACCGAGGTGAAGGGGAGGGGGAACAGACCGAGGTGAAGGGGAGGGGGAACAGACCGAGGTGAAGAGGAGGGGGAACAGACCAAGGTGAAGGGGAGGGAGGGGGCCAAGGAGAAGGGGAGGGGGAACAGACCGAGGGGAGGGGGAACAGACCGAGGTGAAGGGGAGGGAGGGGACCGAGGTGAAAGGGAGGGAGGGGACCGAGGTGAAAGGGAGGGAGGGGGCCGAGGTGAAGGGGAGGGAGAACAGACCGAGGTGAAGGGGAGGGAGGGGACCGAGGTGAAGGGGAGGGAGGGGACCGAGGTGAAGGGGAGGGAGGGGACCGAGGTGAAAGGGAGGGAGGGGACCGAGGTGAAAGGGAGGGAGGGGGCCGAGGTGAAGGGGAGGGAGAACAGACCGAGGTGAAAGGGAGGGAGGGGGCCGAGGTGAAGGGGAGGGGGAACAGACCGAGGTAAAGAGGAGGGAGAACAGACCGAGGTGAAGGGGAGGGAGGGGGCCGAGGTGAAGGGGAGGGGGAACAGACCGAGGTGAAGGGGAGGGAGAACTGAACGAGGTGAAGGGGAGGGAGGGGACCGAGGAGGGAGAACAGACCGAGGTGAAGGGGAGGGAGAACAGACCGAGGTGAAGGGGAGGGGGAACAGACCGAGGTGAAGGGGAGGGAGAACAGACCGAGGTGAAGGGGAGGGAGAACAGACCGAGGTGAAGGGGAGGGAGAACAGACCGAGGTGAAGGGGAGGGGGAACAGACCGAGGTGAAGGGGAGGGAGAACAGACCGAGGTGAAGGGGAGGGGGAACAGACCGAGGTGAAGGGGAGGGGGAACAGACCGAGGTGAAGGGGAGGGAGGGAGAACAGACCGAGGTGAAGGGGAGGGAGAACAGACCGAGGTGAAGGGGAGAGGGAACAGACCGAGGCGAAGGGGAGGGGGAACAGACCGAGGCGAAGGGGAGGGGGAACAGACCGAGGTGAAGGGGAGGGGGAACAGACCGAGGTGAAGGGGAGGGGGAACAGACCGGGGTGAAGGGGAGGGAGGGGGAACAGACCGAGGTGAAGGGGAGGGGGAACAGACCGAGGTGAAGGGGAGGGGGAACAGACCGAGGCGAAGGGGAGGGAGGGGACCGAGGTGAAAGGGAGGGAGGGGGCGAAGGTGAAGGGGAGGGGGAACAGACCGAGGAGAAGGGGAGGGGGAACAGACCGAGGTGAAGGGGAGGGAGGGGGAACAGACCGAGGTGAAGGGGAGGGGGAACAGACCGAGGTGAAGGGGAGGGGGAACAGACCGAGGCGAAGGGGAGGGAGGGGACCGAGGTGAAAGGGAGGGAGGGGGCGAAGGTGAAGGGGAGGGGGAACAGACCGAGGAGAAGGGGAGGGAGAACAGACCGAGGTGAAGGGGAGGGGGAACAGACCGAGGTGAAGGGGAGGGAGGGAGAACAGACCGAGGTGAAGGGGAGGGAGAACAGACCGAGGTGAAGGGGAGGGGGAACAGACCGAGGTGAAGGGGAGGGGGAACAGACCGAGGTGAAGGGGAGGGAGGGGGAACAGACCGAGGTGAAGGGGAGGGGGAACAGACCGAGGTGAAGGGGAGGGGGAACAGACCGAGGTGAAGGGGAGGGGGAACAGACCGAGGTGAAGGGGAGGGAGAACAGACCGAGGTGAAGGGGAGGGAGAACAGACCGAGGTGAAGGGGAGGGGGAACAGACCGAGGTGAAGGGGAGTGGGAACAGACCGAGGTGAAGGGGAGGGGGAACAGACCGAGGTGAAGGGGAGGGGGAACAGACCGAGGTGAAGGGGAGGGGGAACAGACCGAGGTGAAGGTGAGGGGGAACAGACCGAGGTGAAGGGGAGGGGGAACAGACCGAGGTGAAGGGGAGGGGGAACAGACCGAGGTGAAGGGGAGGGGGAACAGACCGAGGTGAAGGGGAGGGGGAACAGACCGAGGCGAAGGGGAGGGAGGGGACCGAGGTGAAAGGGAGGGAGGGGGCGAAGGTGAAGGGGAGGGGGAACAGACCGAGGAGAAGGGGAGGGAGAACAGACCGAGGTGAAGGGGAGGGAGAACAGACCGAGGTGAAGGGGAGGGGGAACAGACCGAGGAGAAGGGGAGGGAGAACAGACCGAGGAGAAGGGGAGGGAGAACAGACCGAGGTGAAGGGGAGGGGGAACAGACCGAGGTGAAGGGGAGGGGGAACAGACCGAGGTGAAGGGGAGGGGGAACAGACCGAGGTGAAGAGGAGGGGGAACAGACCGAGGTGAAGGTGAGGGGGAACAGACCGAGGTGAAGGGGAGGGAGAACAGACCGAGGTGAAGGGGAGGGAGGGGGAACAGACCGAGGTGAAGGGGAGGGGGAACAGACCGAGGTGAAGGGGAGGGGGAACAGACCGAGGTGAAGGTGAGGGGGAACAGACCGAGGTGAAGGGGAGGGAGGGGGAACAGACCGAGGTGAAGGGGAGGGGAACAGACCGAGGTGAAGGGGAGGGGAACAGACCGAGGTGAAGGGGAGGGGGAACAGACCGAGGTGAAGGGGAGGGAGAACAGACCGAGGTGAAGGGGAGGGGGAACAGACCGAGGTGAAGGGGAGGGGGAACAGACCGAGGTGAAGGGGAGGGAGAACAGACCGAGGTGAAGGAGAGGGAGAACAGACCGAGGTGAAGGGGAGGGAGAACAGACCGAGGTGAAGGGGAGGGGGAACAGACCGAGGTGAAGGGGAGAGAGAACAGACCGAGGTGAAGGGGAGGGAGAACAGACCGAGGTGAAGGGGAGGGGGAACAGACCGAGGTGAAGGGGAGGGAGAACAGACCGAGGTGAAGGGGAGGGGGAACAGACCGAGGTGAAGGGGAGGGGGAACAGACCGAGGTGAAGGGGAGGGGGAACAGACCGAGGTGAAGGGGAGGGGGAACAGACCGAGGTGAAGGGGAGGGAGGGGGAACAGACCGAGGTGAAGGGGAGGGAGAACAGACCGAGGTGAAGGGGAGGGAGAACAGACCGAGGTGAAGGGGAGAGGGAACAGACCGAGGTGAAGGGGAGGGGGAACAGACCGAGGTGAAGGGGAGGGGGAACAGACCGAGGTGAAGGGGAGGGGGAACAGACCGAGGTGAAGGGGAGGGGGAACAGACCGAGGTGAAGGGGAGGGGGAACAGACCGAGGTGAAGGGGAGGGAGGGAGAACAGACCGAGGTGAAGGGGAGGGAGAACAGACCGAGGTGAAGGGGAGGGGGAACAGACCGAGGTGAAGGGGAGGGGGAACAGACCGAGGTGAAGGGGAGGGGGAACAGACCGAGGTGAAGGGGAGGGGGAACAGACCGAGGTGAAGGGGAGGGGGAACAGACCGAGGTGAAGGGGAGGGAGGGGGAACAGACCGAGGTGAAGGGGAGGGGGAACAGACCGAGGTGAAGGGGAGGGGGAACAGACCGAGGTGAAGGGGAGGGGGAACAGACCGAGGTGAAGGGGAGGGGGAACAGACCGAGGTGAAGGGGAGGGAGAACAGACCGAGGTGAAGGGGAGGGGGAACAGACCGAGGTGAAGGGGAGGGAGGGGGCGAAGGTGAAGGGGAGGGGGAACAGACCGAGGTGAAGGGGAGGGGGAACAGACCGAGGTGAAGAGGAGGGGGAACAGACCGAGGTGAAGGGGAGGGGGAACAGACCGAGGTGAAGGGGAGGGGGAACAGACCGAGGTGAAGGGGAGGGAGAACAGACCGAGGTGAAGGGGAGGGGGAACAGACCGAGGTGAAGGGGAGGGAGGGGGCGAAGGTGAAGGGGAGGGGGAACAGACCGAGGTGAAGGGGAGGGGGAACAGACCGAGGTGAAGAGGAGGGGGAACAGACCGAGGTGAAGGGGAGGGGGAACAGACCGAGGTGAAGGGGAGGGGGAACAGACCGAGGTGAAGGGGAGGGGGAACAGACCGAGGTGAAGGGGAGGGGGAACAGACCGAGGTGAAGGGGAGGGGGAACAGACCGAGGTGAAGGTGAGGGGGAACAGACCGAGGTGAAGGGGATGGGGAACAGACCGAGGTGAAGGGGAGGGGGAACAGACCGAGGTGAAGGGGAGGGGGAACAGACCGAGGTGAAGGGGAGGGGGAACAGACCGAGGTGAAGGGGAGGGAGAACAGACCGAGGTGAAGGGGAGGGGGAACAGACCGAGGTGAAGGGGAGGGAGGGGGCGAAGGTGAAGGGGAGGGGGAACAGACCGAGGTGAAGGGGAGGGGGAACAGACCGAGGTGAAGAGGAGGGGGAACAGACCGAGGTGAAGGGGAGGGGGAACAGACCGAGGTGAAGGGGAGGGGGAACAGACCGAGGTGAAGGGGAGGGAGAACAGACCGAGGTGAAGGGGAGGGGGAACAGACCGAGGTGAAGGGGAGGGAGGGGGCGAAGGTGAAGGGGAGGGGGAACAGACCGAGGTGAAGGGGAGGGGGAACAGACCGAGGTGAAGAGGAGGGGGAACAGACCGAGGTGAAGGGGAGGGGGAACAGACCGAGGTGAAGGGGAGGGGGAACAGACCGAGGTGAAGGGGAGGGGGAACAGACCGAGGTGAAGGGGAGGGAGGGGGAACAGACCGAGGTGAAGGGGAGGGGGAACAGACCGAGGTGAAGGGGAGGGGGAACAGACCGAGGTGAAGGGGAGGGAGAGAGAACAGACCGAGGTGAAGGGGAGGGGGAACAGACCGAGGTGAAGGGGAGGGGGAACAGACCGAGGTGAAGAGGAGGGGGAACAGACCGAGGTGAAGGGGAGGGGGAACAGACCGAGGTGAAGGGGAGGGGGAACAGACCGAGGTGAAGGGGAGGGGGAACAGACCGAGGTGAAGGGGAGGGGGAACAGACCGAGGTGAAGGGGAGGGGGAACAGACCGAGGTGAAGGGGACGGGGAACAGACCGAGGTGAAGGGGAGGGGGAACAGACCGAGGTGAAGGGGAGGGAGAACAGACCGAGGTGAAGGGGAGGGGGAACAGACCGAGGTGAAGGGGAGGGAGGGGGCCGAGGTGAAGGGGAGGGAGGGGGAAAAAACCGAGGTGAAGGGGAGGGGGAACAGACCGAGGTGAAGGGGAGGGGGAACAGACCGAGGTGAAGGGGAGGGAGGGCGCCTGGTGAAGTGGGGAGAGTGGTCCGAGTGAAGTGGCGAGAGAATCGGCTGGGTCATGCCCAATAAAACTCCCAAGGCCTAAGGCCTACTGACCTGTAAGTGGGGCCAAGAAGGTTCGAGGTTTGGCTCATCCTCTTCTGGGTCGAACTCTGGATTGTCGCTCGGCGGAAGGGTCCGGAAAATGTTGAGGGAGATCTGAAGGGGAAAGGGAGCCATTCATAATAACTCTCAACAGTGTCCACACTGTACACAGGGTCTCTCTCTCTCCCTCACAAACACTCCCCCAAAACACATTAGACCCAATCAAACCAGTGTCGCCTTTGATTGCAATACACTCATCTTATGTGCAATATCACCACATATTCTACGTGTTGTGAACGATGAATTCTGTCATTTCTGGATTCGCACACCCCCCTATTCCTTGCAAACATCACCCATCATTCCTTTTACCCAGCTTCCCATTGCAAACTCACAGTCTGTAAGTGTGTGATGGGACAGCATGGAGGGAGATTCACTCTGTGTCTGACCCCGGGAGTTTGTGATGAAACGGTGTGGAGGGAGGGTCACTCTCTGTCTGACCCCGGGTGTGTGTAATGGGACGGCGTGGAGGGAGATTCACTCTGTGTCTGACCCCGGGAGTGTGTGATGGGACGGTGTGGAGGGAGGGTCACTCTGTGTCTGACCCCGGGAGTGTGTAATGGGACGGCGTGGAGGGAGATTCACTCTGTGTCTGACCCCGGGAGTGTGTGATGGGACGGTGGGGAGGGAGGGTCACTCTGTGTCTGACCCCGGGAGTGTGTGATGGGACGGTGTGGAGGGAGGGTCACTCTGTGTCTGACCCTGGGAGTGTGTGATGGGACGGTGTGGAGGAAGGGTCACTCTGTGTCTGACCCCGGGAGTGTGTGATGGGATGGTGTGAAGGGAGGGTCACTCTGTGTCTGACCCCGGGAGTGTGTGATGGGACGGTGTGGAGGGAGATTCACTCTGTCTCTGACCCTGGGAGTGTGTGATGGGATGGTGTGGATGGAGATTCACTCTGTGTCTGACCCCGGGAGTGTGTGATGGGACGGTGTGGAGGGAGATTCACTCTGTGTCTGACCCCGGGAGTGTGTGATGGGATGGTGTGAAGGGAGATTCACTCTGTGTCTGACACCGGGAGTGTGTGATGGAACGGTGTGGAGGGAGATTCACTCTGTGTCTGACCCCGGGAGTGTGTGATGGGACGGTGTGGAGGGAGATTCACTCTGTGTCTGACCCCGGGAGTGTGTGATGGGACGGTGTGGAGGGAGATTCACTCTGTGTCTGACCCCAGGAGTGTGTGTTGGGACGGTGTGGAGGGAGCTTCACTCTGTGACTGACCCCGGGAGTGTGTAATGGGACGGTGTGGAGGGAGCTTCACTCTGTGACTGACGCCGGGAGTGTGTGATGGGACGGTGTGGAGGGAGATTCACTCTCTGTCTGACCCCGGGTGTGTGTAATGGGACGGCGTGGAGGGAGATTCACTCTGTGTCTGACCCCGGGAGTGTGTGATGGGACGGTGTGGAGGGAGATTCACTCTGTGTCTGACCCCTTTTTTTTATATATATTACAAAATCCTTTATTACAAATTTCGGTGCGATACAATATATACAAAACAGTGGCAAACACAATTACTGCACTACAAATAGACAATAGACATTACACCAGAATGTTGCCATCCCTATCCACGATAGCATTTACACCCCGCGGAGCCCAACGGTCTCGAAACTCCTCCAAGGCCGTTGTGGACTGCGCATGTTCCTTTTCAATAGTTACCCGGGCACGAACATACCCCCTAAACATTGCCAGGCAGTCTGCCCGGGGAGATTCTCTCGCCACCCGTTTCCAAGACCCACGGATGGCGGATTTCGCCAGCCCCAGGAGCAAGTTGACTAGGACATCCTCATCCCTCCATGCCCCCTTCCTTACTGGATGACCATATATAAACAGGGTGGGACTAAAATGCAGCCAGAAGGCGAGAAGCAGCCCACGCAAATATGCAAAAAGAGGCTGCAGCCTCACACACTCCATGTACATGTGGTACACGGTCTCCTCCAGCCCGCAGAAGTGGCATGTGGGTGGGAAGTCCATGTACAAACTGAAAAACTTATTGCAGGGCACTGCCCTATGCAGTACCCTCCAGCCGAGATCCCCCAGGTGCATGGGAAGAACCCCGGCGTAAAGGGACTTCCAGTGGGGACCCTCCTCACCTCTGGGTGGAAGGACTGACCGCCATGGCGTGTCGGGACGGTGTACAAGGGCAAGGAAGTGGAGGATGTGGAGTAGCAGCCCGTACAGATACCTCCTACTTGCATCCCTGAATGGGTATCGATGAGAGACGGCTCAAGTTGTGTGGACACGGCTCCCGGAGAAGATTGCGGGGTCTGGGCCCGACCAGCAGCTCGGCCTGAGTCGGTCCACACAACTGAACCGCACCGACAGCCACTGAGGTAGGGCAAGGGCCGGCCAGGACCCCGCCCTCTGCCTGGGGAGGGGATTCCCGGCCTGAGGCGACCATGTTCCAGACTCTCAGTAGGTCCTGATAGAAGCCGGGCAGACTCCGCAAAGCAGTACGGCTGACACCCGCCGGTGGTAGCCGCATGTCTTCATGAAGACAGCAGCCCCTCCGGAGGAAGAAAGTCGCCAACACGTGCCACCTGGGAGGCTGCTCGGCGTACAGGAATCTCTGCAGAGTCCTGAGGCGGAGAGCCGCCAGCTGCGTTCGGACGCACACCAGCGACTGTCCGCCCTCTCCCACTGGGAGACTCAAGACCGCTGCAGAGACCCAGTGTTTCCTGTTGCCCCAGAAGAAGTCCACTAATTTCCTCTGCAGTCTTGCAACAAACGGGGCAGGAGGGGCCAAGGTGACCATCCGATACCACAACATGGAGGCCACCAGCTGGTTTATGACCACCACCCTGCCTTGATAGGAAAGCACCCTGAGAAGGCCTGACCAGCGCCCCAGCCGGGCCACGACTTTCATCTCCAGGTCCTGCCAGTTCGCCAGCCAGGTCTCCCCAGAAGGACTCAGGTAGACTCCCAGATAGAGGAGACGCCTAGTACTCCACTCAAAAGTTCTCATCTCCTCCGGCAGGGAGTCCACCTGCCACTGACCCACTAAGAGCCCGGAACATTTCGCCCAGTTGATCCTGGCGGAGGATGCTGCCGAGAAAACATCTT
The DNA here is from genome assembly GCF_030144855.1 of Hypanus sabinus. NCBI lineage: Eukaryota > Metazoa > Chordata > Chondrichthyes > Myliobatiformes > Dasyatidae > Hypanus > Hypanus sabinus. The sequence goes on from NC_082736.1 coordinate 3,613,627, forward strand.
GGCACTCGCGCATCCTCCGCAGGTCATTGGGATCTGTCATCATGAGGAGTACATCATCGGCGTAGGCCGAGAGGACGACCTCCATGTCCGGTTCACGCAGAACCAGACCTGTCAGTCTTCGCCGTAGGAGGCTCAGGAATGGCTCGACACAGATCGCATACAATTGACCGGACATGGGGCATCCCTGACGTACTCCTCTCCTGAAGGGAATGGGCGCTGCCAGTGATCCATTGACCTTAACAAGGCACTCTGCGGCAGAGTAGAGGAGCCGAACTCGGGCCACAAAGTGTGGTCCGAGCCCAAAGGCCTGCAGAGTGCCCACCAGGAAACTGTGGTCTACCCGGTCAAACGCATTCTCCTGGTCAAGAGAAAGAAACGCTGCCGGGGTCCCAGTCTCCTGGTGCAGGTGGATCAGGTCCCGTACTAGGTGGACATTGTCCTGGATGGAGCGGCCCGGGACTGTGTAAGATTGGTCAGGAAGAATCACCTGTCTCAGTACTGAACCAAGACGGTTGGCCATTGCCCGGGCGAAGATCTTGTAGTCCGCGCACAAGAGGGAGACCGGGCGCCAGTTCTTTAGCAGGCGAAGGTCTCCCTTCTTGGGCAGCAGGACCACGACAGCTCTCCGCCATGAGAGGGGCAATTCCCCGGTGGCTAGGCTCTCCCCTAGAACAAGGCTGTAATCGACCCCCAGGACATCCCAAAAAGCCTGATAAAACTCCACACTCAGACCATCTAAGCCAGGGGATTTACCCCTCCAGAGTTGCCGAAGGGCAGCAGACAGCTCCTCCCCAGTCAGGGAGGCGTCCAGACGCGCTGCGTCATCAGGGCTGACCTTTGGCAAATCTTCCCAGACCTCACTGCACGCCCCCGCATTTGACGGATCCAGTGAGAATAAGGACTGATAGAAAGTGCGGACTTCTTCGGTAATTTCGTCAGGATCCGTGATGGAGGAGCCATCAGCAGCCAATAGCTCCACCAGCTGCTTTTGAACTCCCCGCCACTTCTCCAACGAGTAGAAGAAGGGTGAGCCGCGGTCCAAATCTTGCAGCATTTGGATCCGCGACCTCACATACGCACCTCGGGACTGCTGAAGCTGTAGATTCCTGAGTGCGTCCTTCTTCTCCTGGTATTCCTGCCACGTTTGATGGTCTCCACCGGTTGAACCAAGACGGGTCTCCAGGTCAAGCAACGCTCTCTCAAGCCGCTCAATCTCAGAGTCCCGCCTCTTTGTCGACCCCCTAGTGTACTCCCGACATAAAAACCGGATGTGGGCCTTGCCCACATCCCACCACAGCCGTAGGGAGCCAAACTCTCTCCGTCTCCCTCTCCAGGTGGCCCAGAACACTCGGAATGAATCCCGGAATCGGCTGTCCTCCAGCAGCCGGTTGTTAAAGTGCCAATACCCAGACCCCATCCGAGGGTGCAGAGGAGTATATTCCATCCACACAAGGTGATGATCCGAGCACGACACCGGCCGCATGGAGGAAGCCGACACGCGGGAGACATAAGCCCGAGAGATGTAGAGGCGGTCTATCCGGGAACCCCCCTCTCTCGATCTTCTGGAGAAGGCGCTAGAGTCAGGGTGAAGATTCCGCCAGCTGTCCACCAAGTCAAAGGAGCCGACTAGCTCCTTTAACTTTTTCGCTGATGCCGGGTCGCGTTGGAGGCCCGAGCGGTCCTCCACCTCGAGGGTACAGTTGAAGTCTCCCCCGAGGACGACGCAGTCCCCCGGGTCGATGGAACTCAGCAAGGTGGACAGCTGACAGAATAGGCGCGTCTGCATCACCCCGCGCCTCGGAGCGTACACGTTGATAAAATGTAACGGTACACCATCCAGGCGCACAGCCAGGTGGAGCAGACGGCCGGGCACAACATCTTGGACTCCTACGATTTCTGGCCGGAAGGTTGGGGCAACAGGATCGCCACCCCACTAGAGTTGGAGCTAAGGTGACTCATGTAGACCCCGCCCTGCCACTCCAGGAGCCAAGCGGACTCGTCCCCCGGGGTGGTATGGGTTTCCTGCAGGAAACTCACCGCGTATCTCCCGTCCCTGAGGACTGAGAGATTGTTATACCTGCGGGGAGAGCCCCTGCTACCGTTTACATTGAGACTAGCTATGGTGAGCTTCATGTCGGGAGCACACTAGGCCTCAGCACCAGTCCCCTTCCCACTGAGAGCGATGGCGCCCTCGGCCGCACTCTCCCGAAGAAAACCGAGAATATCCTTTGCTTTCCGGGCCCAACTGCTACCATCGCTCACCTGTGACCCACCATCTCCCGAAGGAGCGAGGCTGCTTTTCATCCTGATGTCCCGCACCAGGTCATCCAGGAAGGATTTCAGCTGCCGCCTGTCATTCCCTGACACAGCATTCCTCTTCCCCTTCCCCTTCCGTCTGAGGATGACCCTCAGGGACTTCACCAGCCTCGGCATGCTGGGCCAGCGAAGCGAGGCTAGTTTAGGCCGATGCTTTGCACCAACGGAGGAGTGAATAAACTCTCTGATCTCCTCCACAGGTATCAATGGGGACTTCTCTGGAGGGGTGAGGATGTCCATTGTCTCGCTGTCAAATGAATCCCCCTCCAACCCCTCACTGCAGACAGATCTCCCACTGTCCTCCTCAGGTGGTGTATAAGGTGGCTGCCCCTGTAACCTACACTGCACAGTGGGTACCTCCCCCATACCTTCCCGCTCCAGCGTCGCAGCAGTCTCACCCACAGTTATGCGACCACTGATGCCAGGCAGGCAGACGATCTCTGAAGGATATGGATAATGGCTGGGGCTGCCTGCCCAGAAGGCAATGGCAAACCACTTCTGTGGAAATATTAGCCCCCGATCAAGGTGAGGTGAATGTCATAGCCGTCACACTCCACTAAACCTCTCCCCCCTCACCGGTGCTTCCCCTGCCCTGGGGGTAACGCCCGTGTGTGTTCACTCATTTGTCTGGGTGTGAGCTCAGCTCCCTCCCCTCCGCCATCACATCTCCAAACCCTTGAACACTACCTCGCTGATCTCCCTCTTAATTCACTGTGTAAAAGTCTGAGCCACATCTACATCGTTGGGGTGCCTGACACTTTTACACAGTACTGTACCTGTCCAGGTAGAACGAAGAGCGAGTTTGTAAATCTGGCGGGAGCAAAGGATGTTGGGAATGGTGAGGGTGGAGCGCCGTGGGAGGGGGGTGGGACAGGGTGCAGAGAAGGAGTGTCAGGGGTGGGTACAGACACACCCAGCCCTGAGACACCAGGCAAGGTCATTTGATTCCAAACAATCGGTTTATTGATCATTACAGAATGTCTCTCTGAGTTCATCAGTTCAATGTAGTTTTTGTATTGTTTCATGTAGCACCATGGTCCTGCAAAACGTTGTCTCGTTGTTATTGTGTACAGTTATGGTCGAAATGACATTAAAAAGTGTCTTCACTTGTGATGTCAGGGGTACTCAGAGAGTGGTGAGTGTGTGGAATGGGCTGCCGGCAACGATGGTGGAGGCGGATACGATGGGGTCTTTTAACAGGCTTTTAGATAGGGACATGGAGCTTAGAAAAATAAGAGGGCTATAGGTAAGCCTAGTAATTTCTGAGGTAGGGGCATGTTCGACACAACTCTGTGGGCTGAAGGGCCTGTATTGTGCTGCAGGTTTTCTACGTTTCTGAGAGGAGAGAGTGAGCGATTTCAGGTTCCATGGTATCAAGATCGATCCTGCGCCCAACGTATCGATGCACTGACACAGACGGAGGCTAGACTTCAATTGTTTGAGGGGATTTGGGACATCACCAAAGGCACTGACAGGCACACTCTAGACATGTGTCACGGAGAGATTTCTAACTGGCTCCATCACATTCTGGGATGTGGGGGGGCAGGGGGAGTCACCACCCGGGATCAAAGTCAGCTGCAGAAAGATGTAAGCTCGTAAGGTCTTTCAACTCCATCATGGGAACGAGCCTCCCCAACATCCAGCGACGCCTCAAAAAGGCAGCATACATCATTAAGGACCCCCATCACGCATGACATGCCCCCTTCTCACTGCTACCATCAGGGAGGTGGTAGAGAAGCCTGAAGACACACACTCAACGATTCAGGAACAGCTTCTTCCCCTCTGCCATCAGGGAGGAGGTACAGGAGCTTGAAGACACACACTCAACGATTCAGGAACAGCTTCTTCCCCTCTGCCATCAGGGAGGAGGTACAGGAGCCTGAAGACACACACTCAACGATTCAGGAACAGCTTCTCCCCCTCTGCCATCAGGGAGGAGGTACAGGAGCTTGAAGACACACACTCAACGATTCAGGAACAGCTTCTTCCCCACTGCCTTCAGGGAGGAGGTACAGGAGCCTGAAGACACACACTCAACGATTCAGGAACAGCTTCTTCCCCTCCGCCATCAGGGAGGAGGTACAGGAGCCTGAAGACACACACTCAGTGATTCAGGAACAGCTTCTCCCCCTCTGCCATCAGGGAAGAGGTACAGGAGCCTGAAGACACACACTCAGCGATTCAGGAACAGCTTCTCCCCCTCTGCCATCAGGGAAGAGGTACAGGAGCCTGAAGACACACGCTCAGCGATTCAGGAACAGCTTCTCCCCCTCTGCCATCAGGGAGGAGGTACAGGAGCCTGAAGACACACGCTCAGCGATTCAGGAACAGCTTCTCCCCCTCTGCCATCAGGGAAGAGGTACAGGAGCCTGAAGACACACGCTCAGCGATTCAGGAACAGCTTCTCCCCCTCTGCCATCAGGGAGGAGGTACAGGAGCCTGAAGACACACGCTCAGCGATTCAGGAACAGCTTCTTCCCCTCTGCCATCAGGGAGGAGGTGCAGGAGCCTGAAGACACACGCTCAGCGATTCAGGAACAGCTTCTTCCCCTCTGCCATCAGGGAGGAGGTACAGGAGCCTGAAGACACACACTCAATGATTCAGGAACAGCTTCTTCCCCTCTGCCATCAGGGAGGAGGTACAGGAGCCTGAAGACACACACTCAGCGATTCAGGAACAGCTTCTTCCCCTCTGCCATCAGGGAGGAGGTACAGGAGCCTGAAGACACACACTCAACGATTCAGGAACAGCTTCTCCCCCTCTGCCAACAGATTTCTGAATGGACACTAAACCCATGAACACTTTTTTAAAAATTCTTTTTCCACAATTTATTTAACTTTTGAAATACATATATACTTACAGCAGCTTACAGGTATTTTTATCTTGTATTACAATGTACTGCTGCCACGTGACAACAGATTTCACAACGTCTGTTCGTGGTATTAAACCTCACTCCGATTCTGACACAGCAGTCCAAAGTGCCTTTTAAATGTTGTTTATGGACCCTGCCTTGACCACTTCCTCCGGAAGCTCAGTAACTGTCTCAGCATGAAGATGCCCCTTCCCCTCTATCAACTGTTCCACTCTCACCTTCAAACGCTGTCCTCTCCTACCTGGACCTGTGCCGCCCACCCCAGATTCCCCCTCTCCCTCCCGCGGTGCCGCCCTCACTGTACGAAATATCCCCTTCACATACGGCCTGTACTCGCTGGAGAATAGAGGAATGGTGGGGGGGGGGGGGGGGGGCATTGAAGGCTGTCGAATATTGAAAGGAATTAATACAGTGGATGTGGAGAGGATGTTTCCTATAGTGGGGAGTCTAGGACCAGAGGACACAGATAGAGTGGATGTGGAGAGGATGTTTCCTATAGTGGGGGAGTCTAGGACCAGAGGACACAGATAGAGTGGATGTGGAGAGGATGTTTCCTATAGTGGGGGAGGCTGAGAGCAGAGGACACAGATAGAGTGGATATGGAGAGGATGTTTCCTATAGTGGGGGAGGCTGAGAGCAGACGACACAATCTCAGTTTGTGAGGATCTTCCTTTAGAACGGAGAAGTGCAGGAATTTCTTTAGCCAAAATTTGGTGAATCGGTGGAATTGGTTGTACTTAAGGCAGGGATTGATCAGTTCATGCTTGGTAAAAGGAGTAAAGATTACGGGGAGAAGGCAGGAGAATGGAGCGAAAAATAACAGCCATGATTTAATGGGCTGCATCTGCTCCTGTATCTCCTGATCTTCCACCTTCTTTCTTGGCACAGGAAGCCCTGCTCAACTACACGTCACTAAGAGCAAGAATGTGTTTGCATCTGCCTCGGTACGGTGACAGATATTGACGGCACACACGCCCAACGTGGGCGCAGCAACAATGTGCTGAGTCTGAACACGCCAACCCTCCCCGCCTGAAGGTACGCCATGCCACACCCCGCAGAACCAGTTACAAAACGTGATGGGACGTCCGCCTTCTGCCCCATGCACAACCGGTTACTCTGAACTTGGCTAACAGTGACACTCCAAGGCACGGGGAAAACAGGCGTACTTCACTGAACCACAGGGAGGCCACGAGAAAGCTCGAGTATTTATGGTGAAAGAGTCGCGGTACCTGCCTGAGCAGAGAAACTCGGCGATAAAATCTGGGGAGGGTGTGACGGCTGCAGGAACTGTGAGGAAGTAGGGGGACTCATATGGAAACCTATCGAATACTGAAGGGCTCAGATCAGGGGTTCACAACCTGGGGTCCATAGTCCACTCATTTAAATGTACGGGCCCATGGCATTAAAAAAGTTGGGATCCCCTGGCAGAGAGTGGACGTGCGGGGGGGGGGGGGGAATGTTTCCTATATTAGGGAGTCTAGGACCACAGGACACAGATAGAGTGGATGTGGAGAGGATGTTTCCTGTAGTGGGAGAGTCTAGGACCAGAGGACACAGATAGAGTGGATGTGGAGAGCATGTTTCCTATGGTGGGGGAGACTAGGACCAGAGGACACAGATAGAGTGGATGTGGAGAGGATGTTTCCTATAGTGGGGGAGTCTAGGACCAGAGGACACAGAAAGAGTGGATGTGGAGAGGATGTTTCCTATAGTGGGGGAGTCTAGGACCAGAGGACACAGATAGAGTGGATGTGGAGAGGATGTTTCCTATAGTGGGGGCGTCAAGGACCAGAGGACACGGATAGAGTGGATGTGGAGAGCATGTTTCCTATATTGGGGGAGTCTAGGACCAGAGGACACAGATACAGTGGATGTGGGGAGGATGTTTCCTATAATGGAGGAGCATAGGACCAGAGGGCACAGATAGAGTGGATGTGGAGAGGATGTTTCCTATAGTGGGGGAGTCTAGGACCAGAGGACACAGATAGAGTGGATGTGGAGAGGATGTTTCCTATAGTGGGGGAATCTAGGACCAGAGGACACAGATAGAGTGGATGTGGAGAGGAAGTTTCCTATAGTGGGGGAGTCTAGGACCAGAGGACACAGATAGAGTGGATGTGGAGAGGATGTTTCCTATAGTGGGGGAGTCTAGGACCTGAGGACACAGATAGAGTGGATGTGGAAGGGATGTTTCCTATAGTGGGGGAGTCTAGGACCAGAGGACACAGACAGAGTGGATGTGGAGAGGATGTTTCCTATAGTGGGTGAGTCTAGGACCAGAGGTCTCAGATAGAGTGGATGTGGAGAGGATGTTTCCTATAGTGGGGGAGTCTAGGACCAGAGGACACAGATAGAGTGGATGTGGAGAGGATGTTTCCTATAGTGGGGGAGTCTAGGAACAGAGGACACAGATAGAGTGGATGTGGAGAGGATATTTCCTATAGTGGGGGAGTCTAGGACCAGAGGACACAGATAGAGTGGATGTGGAGAGGATGTTTCCTATAGTGGGGGAGTCTAGGACCAGAGGACACAGATAGAGTGGATGTGGAGAGGATGTTTCCTATAGTGGGGGAGTCTAGGACCAGAGGACACAGATAGAGTGGATGTGGATAGGATGTTTCCTATATTGGGGGAGTCTAGGACCAGAGGACACAGATGGAGTGGATGTGGAGAGGATGTTTCCTATAGTGGGGGAGTCTAGGACCAGAGGACACAGATAGAGTGGATGTGGAGAGGATGTTTCCTGTAGTGGGGGAGTCTAGGACCAGAGCACACAGATAGAGTGGATGTGGGGAGGATGTTTCCTATCGTGGGGGAGTCTAGGACAAGAGGACACAGATAGAGTGGATGTGGAGAGGATGTTTCCTATAGTGGGGGAGTCTAGGACCAGGGGACACAGTGGGAGTGGATGTGGAGAGGATGTTTCCTATAGTGGGGGAGTCTAGGACCAGAGGACACAGATAGAGTGGATGTGGAGAGGATGTTTCCTGTAGTGGGGGAGTCTAGGACCAGAGGACACAGATAGAGTGGATGTGGAGAGGATGTTTCCTGTAGTGGGGGAGTCTAGGACCAGAGGACACAGATAGAGTGGATGTGGAGAGGATGTTTCCTGTAGTGGGGGAGTCTAGGACCAGAGGACACAGATAGAGTGGATGTGGAGAGGATGTTTCCTATAGTGGGGGAGTCTAGGACCAGAGGACACAGATGGAGTGGATGTGGAGAGGATGTTTCCTATAGTGGGGGAGTCTAGGACCAGAGGACACAGATAGAGTGGATGTGGAGAGGATGTTTCCTGTAGTGGGGGAGTCTAGGACCAGAGGACACAGATAGAGTGGATGTGGAGAGGATGTTTCCTGTAGTGGGGGAGTCTAGGACCAGAGGACACAGATAGAGTGGATGTGGAGAGGATGTTTCCTGTAGTGGGGGAGTCTAGGACCAGAGGACACAGATAGAGTGGATGTGGAGAGGATGTTTCCTATAGTGGGGGAGACTGGGACCAGAGGACACAGGTAGAGTGGATGTGGAGAGGATGTTTCCTATAGTGGGGGAGACTGGGACCAGAGGACACAGGTAGAGTGGATGTGGAGAGGATGTTTCCTATAGTGGGGGAGTCTAGGACCAGAGGACACAGATAGAGTGGATGTGGAGAGGATGTTTCCTGTAGTGGGGGAGTCTAGGACCAGAGGACACAGATAGAGTGGATGTGGAGAGGATGTTTCCTGTAGTGGGGGAGTCTAGGACCAGAGGACACAGACAGAGTGGATGTGGAGAGGATGTTTCCTGTAGTGGGGGAGTCTAGGACCAGAGGACACAGATAGAGTGGATGTGGAGAGGATGTTTCCTATAGTGGGGGAGTCTAGGACCAGAGGACACAGATAAAGTGGATGTGGAGAGGATGTTTCCTATAGTGGGGGAGTCTAGGACCAGAGGACACAGATAGAGTGGATGTGGAGAGGATGTTTCCTATAGAGGGGGAGTCTAGGACCAGAGGACACAGATAGAGTGGATGTGGAGAGGATGTTTCCTGTAGTGTGGGAGTCTAGGACCAGAGGACACAGATAGAGTGGATGTGGAGAGGATGTTTCCTATAGTGGGTGAGTCTGGGACCAGAGGACACAGATAGAGTGGATGTGGAGAGGATGTTTCCTATAGTGGGGGAGTCTAGGACCAGAGGACACAGACAGAGTGGATGTGGAGAGGATGTTTCCTATAGTGGGGGAGTCTAGGACCAGAGGACACAGATAGTGTGGATGTGGAGAGGATGTTTCCTATAGTGGGGGGAGTGTTTCCGTTTCTGAGCGACTGAATGCTGACAAGGAACAGTGGGGGCAGCACTGTCAACGACTGATTACATCATCACCAAAAAGCCCACCAGCTTTCCCCACCATCTCACAACAGGAAGTTAGTGTCACAGAGTTCCAGACGCATGGTTTTTGAACCTCAGGACAGATTAATCTTTGCTTTCTGTCAATAGCTGTGTCCCAATTTCTAAGCAGAGTACTGTGTACAGATATATCACAGAGAGCACCCTAACTGGCTGTATCACCGTCCGGTATGGAGCGGGGCGGGGCGACCGCACAGGATCGAAGTCAGCTGTGGAGAGTTGTAATCTCAGTCAGCTCCGTCACTGGCATCAGCCTCCCCAGCACCCAGGTCATCTTCAAAAGGCGAAGCCACTATTAAGGACTCCCATCACCCAGGACTTGCCCTCTTCTCATTGCTGCCACCAGGGAGGGGGTACAGGAGCCTGAAGACACACACTCAACGATTCAGGAACAGCTCCTTCCCCTCTGCCGTCAGGGAGGAGGTACAGGAGCCTGAAGACACACACTCAACGATTCAGGAACAGCTTCTTCCCCTCTGCCATCACGGAGGAGGTACAGGAGCCTGAAGACACACACTCAACGATTCAGGAACAGCTTCTCCCCCTCCGCCATCAGGGAGGAGGTACAGGAGCCTGAAGACACACACTCAACGATTCAGGAACAGCTTCTTCCCCTCTGCCATCGGATATCAGAACTGACCATGAACCCATGAACACTATCTCACTACTTTTGCCCTCTTTTTGCACTAGTTAACTACTTATACACACACACATACAGCTGCAAGAAAAGGTTTGTGAACCCTTTGCAAATTATCTGCTTTTCTGCATTAATCACTCATAAAACATGGTCTGATCTTCATCCAAGTCACAATAATAGACGGATATAATCTGCCTACACTAATAACACACAAACAATTGAACAACTTCTTGTCAATACTGAGCAGAGCATTTAAACAGTCAGGCGTTCCAGTCAATGAGATGAGATTGGAGCTGTGGGTTGCAGAGATGCCCTGCCCTGTAGAAAAAAGACTGACAGAGCCTGCTCTTCTCAAGAAAGATGTTTGTGTGCACCATGCCTCAATCCAGACAATTGAAGGAGGACCGTATAGAATTGTAGAGATGCATGAAGCTGGAAAAGGCTAGCCGAGTGTTCATCAGTCCACGGTAAGTCTGCAAATGGAGGAAATGCCCTCGGTATTGTTGCCCCTCTCCCTCGGAGTGGGCATCCTGCAAAGGTCAGACCAGGAGCACAACGTGCAATGCCGAATGAGGTCGAAGAGAACCCAAGGATAACAGCAGAAGTCCTGCAGAAATCTCTAGAACTTACTTAGGTCTCTGTTCATGTAAGAAAAACACTCAGCAAGGATGGTGTTCGCGGAAGGACACTGCCCTCCAAGAAATCCACTGCTTCAGGCCTCAAGTTTGCAAAAGAGCAATTTGTGCAATTCCTCTGGAACAAGGTTCTGTGGGCAGGTGAGACAACAGTTGAACTTTTTGGTGAAATGCACGCCGCTCTGTTTGGAGAAAAGAGGGCACTGTACACCAACACCAAAACCTCATCCCAACTGCGAATCACGGTGGAAGGAGCATCACGGTTTGGGCTGCTTTGCTGCCTCAGGGCCTGGACAACGTGCAGTCATAGAGGGGACAATTCATTCCAAATTGTATCAAGGCATTTCACAGGAGAATGTCAGGGTAGCGGTCTGTCACTTGAAGCTTAACGGAAATTGAATGATTCAACAAGACAATGATCCGAAACACAAGAGTAAATGAACAACAGAATGGATTAAAAAGAAGGAAATTTGTGTTTTGGAATGGCCGAGTCAGAGTCCAGACCTTAACTCAGTTGAGATGCTGTGGCATGTTCATGTAAGGTCCCAGAAATATTGATGAACTGAAACAGTTTTATACACAGGAATTGTGTATAATTCCTCCTTACCGTTGTGTAAGCCCGATCAGCAGCTACAGGAAACATTTGGTGGAGGTTGCTGCTGTTAAAGGACCCAAATGGGTATTGTCTACAGGCCACCAAACAGTAGCATGGACATTGGGTGCAAGTTGAATAGGGAGTTAACATTGGCATGTGGCAAAGGTAATGTCGCAGTAGTTATGGGGGATTTCAACATGCAGGTGAACTGGGAGAATCAGGTTGGTGCTGGACCACAGGATAGAGAGTTTGTAGAGTGCCTACGGGATGCATTCTTGGAACAGCTTGTACGAGAGCCGACCAGGGACAAGGCTATTCTGGATCTAGTCTTGTGTAATGAACAGGATTTGATAAGCGATCTTGAAGTAAAGGAGCAATTAGGAGGTAGTGATCATAATATGATAAGTTTTTATCTGCAATTTGAGAAGGATAAGGGCAGGTCAGAGGTGTCAGTGTTGCAGATGAACAGGGGAAACTATGGAGCCATGAGGGAGGAGCTGGCCAAAGTTAACTGGACTGATATCCTAGCAGAAAAGACAGTGGAACAGCAATGGCAGGTATTCTTGGGAATAATGCACAAGGTGCAAAATCAGTTCTTCCCCCGGAGAAGGAAGGATTCAAAGGGGGGAAAGGGGCCACAGTGGTTGACAAAGGAAGTCAGAGATTGCACAGCATTAAAAAAAAAAGGAAGTATGACAGAGCTAAGGTAAGTGGGAGGACAGATGATTGGGAAATTTTTAAGGAACAACAGAACTTAACTAAAAAGGCAATACAGGGAGAAAAAATGAGGTACGAACGCAAGCTGGCCAGGAATATAAAGGATAGCAAAAGCTTTTTTAGGTATGTGAAGAGAAAGAAGATAGTTAAGAACAATGTTGGGCCCTTGAAGAATGAATTGGGTGAAATTGTTATGGGGAACAGAGAAATGGCAGAAGAACTTAATAAGTACTTTAGATCTGTCTTCACTAGGGAAGACACAAGCAATCTCCCAGATGTCTGGATGGGCCAAGGACATAGGGTAACAGAGGAAATGAAACAGATTGACATTAGGAAGGAAACGGTGATGAGTAGACTGATGGGACTGAAGGCTGACAAATCCCCAGGTCCAGATGGTCTGCATCCTAGGGTACTAAAGGAGGTGGCCCTGGAAATTGCGGATGCATTGGTAATCATTTTCCAATGTTCCTTAGATTCAGGATCAGTTCCTGAGGATTGGAGAATGGCTAATGTTATCCCACTTTTTAAGAAAGGAGGGAGGGAGAAAACAGAGAACTATCGACCTGTCAGCCTGACATCGGTAGTGGGGAAGATGCTAGAGTCCATTATTAAGGATGAAATAGTGCCATATCTAGATAGCAGTGATAGGATTGGGCCGAGCCAGCATGGATTTACCAAGGGCAAATCATGCTTGACTAATCTATTGGAGTTTTTCGAGGATGTAACCAGGAAGTTAGACAAGGGAGATCCAGTGGATGTTGTGTACCTCGATTTTCAGAAGGCATTTGATAAGGTCCCACGTAGGAGATTGGTGGGTAAAATCAGAGCTCATGGCATTGGGGGAAGATATTGACATGGATAGAAAACTGGTTGGCATATTGTTGTATTCCACTTGAAAAAATTACATACAATCTAAGAAATGAATATATTTTTGAAAATTTGGCTCCCATACTTACAAAAGATAGGATTAAATACATAGGTCCTTTGAAGATAAAATTATAAAGTAATTGGGGAAAGTAAAAGTAAAAATTGAAGTTATTTTGAACTCCATGGAGCATGTGGAGATCCTCCAATATTCAGGCAATCTTTCTCTTTCTTTTTTTTCTTTCTTTAGACAAGGGTTAAGGGGGGGGAGGTTAAGGGGAGGGGGGAGGGTTAATACTATTTTTTCTCTCTCTTACTATTTTATCATTACATTTATTCTTTGTAATTTTCTAAAAATTTAATAAATAAAAATTTTAAAAACTGGTTGGCAGATGGAAAGCAAAGGGTAGCGGTGAATGGGTGTTTCTCGGAATGGCAGGTGGTGACTAGTGGGGTGCCACAGGGCTCGGTATTGGGACCACAGTTGTTTACAATTTACATCAACGATTTAGACAAAGGCATTGAGAATAACATCAGCAAGTTTGCTGATGATACTAAGCTGGGCGGCAGTGTGACATGTGATGAGGATGTCAGGAGAATTCAGGGTGACTTGGAGAGGCTGGGTGAGTAGGCAGATACTTGGCAGATGACGGTTAATGTGAATAAGTGTGAGGTTATCCACTTTGGGAGTAAGAACAGGAAGGCAGATTATTGTCTGAATGGTGTAAAGTTAGGTAAGGTAGAAATACAAAGAGATCTAGGAGTCCTTGTTCATCAGTCACTGAAGGTGAATGAGCAAGTGCAGCAGGCAGTGAAGAAGGCTAATGGAATGTTGGCCTTTATTACAAAGGGAATTGAGTACAAGAGCAAGGAAATCCTTTTGCATTTGTACAGAGCCCTGGTGAGACCACACCTGGAGTATTGTGTACAGTTTTGGTCTCCAGGGTTAAGGAAGGACATCCTGGCTGTAGAGGAAGTGCAGCGTAGATTCACGAGGTTAATTCTTGGGATGTCCGGACTGTCTTACGGAGAGAGGTTAGAGAGTCTGGGCTTGTAAACGCTGGAATTAAGGAGATTGAGAGGGGATCTGATTGCAATATATAAGATTATTAAGGGATTGGACAAGATAGAGGCAGGAAATATGTTCCAGATGCTGGGAGAGTCCAGTACCAGAGGGCATGGTTTGAGAATAAGGGGTAGGTCATTTAGGACAGAGTTAAGGAAAAACTTCTTCTCCCGGAGAGTTGTGGGGGTCTGGAATGCACTGCCTCGGAAGGAATTGGAGGCCAATTCTCTGGATGCTTTCAAGAAGGAGCTAGATAGGTATTGTTACGCCTACAGCCCCCTCCTTTGTGAGAATCGCAAGATCACTGTTGGGTTGGGTCAGGAGACCCAGGAAATGAGAGAGAGACGTGCGGAATGTCTCGTTCCCCGGGCGATATAAAGCTACGGGACACGGCCATTGTCTCTGGGAGACGAACTTGTGTATTGCAATACTGTGCTACGTGGAAGCCCTCGGGCAGAGTGGGCTGGTTGAGGGATTGCATCACCCCAACCTGATTGACATCTGAGACCCTGTGAGTCAGGATAAAAGAGGGTCTGTGGGAACAGCCTCTCAGACGCACCAGAAGAAACGCTAGCGATCCCGTAATAGCGGAAGCCATTTGAAGGAGGCAACGTGCGTTCAGTTCCGTTGCCTGGGACTGGTGGCTGGTACCACGGAAAAAGGCTTTCAGCTAACAACGGGGAAACCAACTCCCCGACTCGAAGGACTGGCATCATAGAAGACCTGGGCAAGTTTAAACCGTCTCTCTCTAAAACCCAAAAACGCTGCAGCTTGAACGAACTAACAGTGACTTTTATATTTCCAGCGGACAAATCATTATCCCCTAGACAACGATAGAGCTATTTCTTATTGTTTATTATTATACCCGCGCTTTTAGATTTAGTATTGACGACGTATATTATCTGTATGTTTGCATTAATCTTATTTTTGTGCCCCTTTATCAATAAATACTTTTAAAAATAGTACCATCAGACTTCAACAGACCACTCTATCTTTGCTGGTAAGTGACCCAGTTATGGGGCTTCGTAACAGTATCTGATGGATAGGGGAATCAAGGGATATGGGGACAAGGCAGAAACTGGGTATTGATAGATGATCAGCCATGATCTCAGAATGGCGGTGCAGGCTCGAAGGGCCGAATGGTCTACTTCTGCACCTATTGTCTATTGTCTAAAGGAGGTTCTACCAGTAATTAAATACGAGGGTTCACATTCTTTTTCCAGCCCAGACTGTGAATAATTAAACATGTTCAATAGACACATGAAAAGTATAACTGTATGTTATTAGTCCGGGCAGATTGTGTTTGTCTATTATTGTGACTTGGATGAAGATGAGACCACATTTTATGAATATTTAATGCATAAAACCAGACAACTGCAAAGGGTTCACAGAGTTTTTCTCGGAATTGTATATTGCTAGGGTGCCCAGACCTGTAGGAATTTTATGTATCGCACTGCCCTGCTGTGAGTGATGATAAACCTGATTCTGATCTGGGTCTCTATTGTGGACTGAGAGTGGGAAGGGGGCAGGGAGAGGGGAATCATGGTTGGGAAAAGGGGAAGGGAGAGGGAAGGAAGCGGGAAGCACCAGAGAGACATTCTGTAATGATCAATAAACCGATTGTTTGGAATCAAATGACCTTGCCTGGTGTCTCAGGGCTGGGTGTGTCTGTACCCGTCCCTGACACTCCTTCTCTGCCCCCTGTCCCACACCCCTCCACCCTCACCATTCCCAACATCCTTTGCCCCCGCCAGATTTACAAACTCGCTCTCCGCTCCACGTTGACAAAAGCAGGACTGTGAGAAAGCCTCGGGCACCCTGGACCACAAGAAACCTCAGTCCCTCATGCAAATCAGCCTCCTCTCCCCTGACTCCATCTACCCTCCTGCTGCCTGCCTCCGGAAAGCGGCCAACATAATGAAAGCCCCCTCCCAACCGTGGACATCCTGTCAGCATTTACTACCGGGCCCAAGGGTGATTCTTCAGCAGACCCCTCATAGGCTAAGAGATAAACCCTCAGTGTGCTAATCTACCTCGATGTGATTACTGCAATGTGCTTTGTCTGCAACTGTAACACAATATTCTGCACTGCCCTCCTTCAGGGAAGAAATCAATAAGATTGATAGAGCGCAGAGAAAATTTACAAGGACGTTGCTGGGATTTATAGATCTGAAATCTCTTAGAGCATCCCGAGTATGCTCACTCCCCCAGCACTGAACCTGTGGAGTCACTGTCAAAGACTGGTCGTCTTGTGTTCTTGATGTTCAATGCTTACTTTTGCTTCTTTGTGACTGCTGTGAAGACGAATCTCACGGTTGAGAGTAAGTTCCGCAGCAAAACTTCCACACCCACCTCCCGTCGTGCCCTCCACCCCTGAGCCGGCACTGTTCTACCAGTTCCCAGTGTTTGGCCTTCTTACTTTGAACTTTAACGTTCCTTAAGGTTGTTATCGCTTGGGGCAGGAATGGGGACGAGCTCCCACTGCCTATTAAATGCTCGCAACAGAGTGCATCTCTAATAGCTTCTGACAACCAGGTCCAGCTCCTGGTCTACACCAGGAGTGTGGCTTGGCTACTAAACCCAGCAGGGTTTCTACTGGCAGGAAAACAAAGGTGGGTTACTGGAGCCTTAAAACCAGACACTTCAGGCAGACGGTTAGCCACGGTTAACAGATCATCTGGCAGAAGGAAAACTCTGATCTCAAACCTCCGCTGCCTTGCGGCCGTACCCTCTCATCGTGAGCAAACGCCGAGGGAAAATCCAGAGCTGGAGTCCCCAAGGCAGTCCTACATTGAGTTCAGCACTGACTGGCAACTCCTGCGACGCTGCTGGTACCAAACTGTCTCGGACTCAGCCGTTCCTTTGGGTTCATCAGCTGCGTGGAGAGGGAGAGCTTGCTACAAGGCCAACAGCATGCCCTCCATGTTGTACCGCCCGGGCTTGTGTATCTAGACAGCTGGGACGCAACGTCCATGGCCGACCCTGACCGACGGAGGCCCTCACCTCATTTCATCAAGTGCAGGAGAATGAGGGGAGATCTTATAGAGGAACACAGACCATTATCAATCTAACGGCGTACAGCTTAGAGTTTTCATGCACACCTCACTCTCAATCTGCCCCACGATGGTCACTCCCTCTTGTGGGGCTACAGCTCGACCACCCAGTGAGACCAACAACACCCCCACCAGCACAAGGCTGTGTGCTTAGCCCCCCTGCTCTAACTGCTTTGCACGTATGCACGTGCGGCTAATGTCACATTGCAGTTTGCTGGTGACACCACTGTCGCGGGCCCAATCTTCCACTGGTTCTGTTGTACCTACTAATCTATAGATTCATTGAGTATGCCCGCAAGAAAGTGAATCCCAGGGTTGTACATGGTGATATACGTGTACTTTGAATGTCCAGCAAGGTCCCACAGGACACACAGAGACCGTGACTGACCTGCACCCGCGGTGTGGGGAAGAACCCTCTAGACTCACTCACCATCTTCATGATCTCGGGGTAGATGGGCTCGATGAGCAGCCCTCGCCCCGCGACGATGCACTCCACCAGCTCGTTGAGGGCCGCCCGCTTGATCTCTTTTCCCTTCAAGTCGGCGACGCAGTCCATGAAATCAAAGATGGTGCAGCACTGTTGCAGCTTCTTGCAGAAGAGGTCGTGCAGCTCGGAGACGGGGGCATCTGCAGAGCAAAGGAGGAGGAGCGGGTAAGGAAGGGAGCCACCATGCTGCGCAGAATTCTCTCTAACGTGTTTTTACAGACGTGCAGACCAACCATTGCACCGAGCAGGAAGTTTTTATATGGTCTGGAAACTTTGTGACACCTTAAATTCTAACAAGTTTCTAATTAAAAATTCTTATTAGATTACAATTTTTTTTGAAAGATTACTTACCAAAAATGTCAGATTATAGAATTTTTCACATCGAAATAAAGCCCCACAACTCAGAAGAAACAACGTCAGTCAAAACAAAGACAAAACAGTAAAATGAAATAAAATGTTGTGGCTAGATGGCGAGGAGTCGCCGACTTCCATTCTGTGTTTATTGTCGCAATTTGTAACAGTGTTGTAACTTGAAACACTGACAACGTCAATACAATGAAACTCTTAAAATGTTTCAAAGTAAAGGTTATGGTATGATTATTATTCAAAAAATTTATAGATTATATTCATTAACACATAACTACGGGGTATTGTCACATATACTCTTCGACACATATAAGACTTTTGTCTTAGCTAGAGTGTATAAGACTTGTGCACGGTCCTGTATTTGTCAACGTGGAGCCGAGAGCGAGTTTGTACATCTGGCGGGAACAAAGGATGTTGGGAATGGTGAGGGAGGGGTGGCGTGGGTACAGACACACCCAGCCCTGAGACACCAGGCAAGGTCATTTGATTCCAAACGATCGGTTTATTGATCATTACAGAATGTCTCTCTGGTGCTTCCCGCTCCCTCCCCTCTCCCTTCCCCTTTTCCCAACCATGATTCCCCTCTCCCTGCCCCCTTCCCACTCTCAGTCCACAATAGAGACCCAGATCAGAATCAGGTTTATCATCACTCACACACGTCAGGAAATTTGTTTTTTTTTGTGACAGCAGTACAGTGCGATACATAAAATTACTACAGTCCTGTGCAAAAGCTTCAGGCACCCAAACGATATGTATGTGCTTCAGAGTTCTGACAGTACTCTACCTACAGGAAAGATGTAAATTAGATTGAAAGAACACACAGAGAATATTTACAAGGATGTTGCCAGGAGTGGAGGGCCTGAGTTATAAAGGAAAGGTTGAATAGGTTAGGACCTTATTCCTGGGAGCGCAGAAGACTGAGAGGAGATTTGATAGAGGTGTACAACATGATGAGGGGTATAGATGGGGTAAATGCAAGCCGGCTCTCTCCGCTGAGGTGGGGTGAGACTACAAGCGGAGGTCATGGGTGAAATGATTACTGGGAGAGTGTAGGAGTTGTGGATGTGGATTTGATTTCGACGTTGAAGAGGCGTTTGGATAGGTACATGGAGGGGAGGAGTGTAGAGGGGTATGGTCCAGGCACAGTCAATGGGACAAGGCAGAAGGCCAGGTCGCCACAGGCTAGATGTTTCTCCGTGGCTCCAAAACCATGTCTTCTCTAATTCAGATTCTGCTGCAACTGTACTACCAAAACCAGGAGTGCCGAGTCCACGACAGAGCAATAACACGAGAGAGGGTGCAGGGGGATCTACCAAGCCAGGAGGATTGAGGAAGTCCAGGCTGGAGTTGTTTTCCGTGGGAAACCCGAGGTGAGTTTTAATTGAGTAGCCGGGACAAGACTTTGTCACAGGACGGGTGCTGAAGTGCACATTGACTCAATGGCTGGTCCATGATGCAGTTACCGTAAACAGAACACCAGTCAGCCAGCTGGCAGGCCAGCAGCCCGCTCCTCCCACCAGGGCCTTGGCCCTCGTCCCCTCGTCACTCTCTGTGATTCCTCACCGAAACAGCAATGCTGGTCCATGATGCAGTTACCGTAAACAGAACACCAGTCAGCCAGCTGCAGGCCAGCAGCCCGCTCCTCCCACCAGGGCCTTGGCCCTCGTCCCCTCGTCACTCTCTGTGATCCTCACCGAAACAGCAATGGGCGTCGAGCCTGATTGCAATCAAGTGCAATGACAGTATCGCCGTCTTTGAAGAAGGAAGGCGAGGGAGGGAGGGGCGGAGAGCAAGAACTGAGACAGTGAAAATAAAAATAACAGAGGGTGCAGGAAAAATGGGGAGTTATTGGATGTAAGGGTTACGGTGATCGTGAAGTAGGCACAACTTCTCGAGCCACTGTTTTGCACTCAGGGGCCACCATACGAGGTACACCCCTGTTGTTCATGCAAATATCTCATCAGCCAATCACGTGGCAGCAACTCAGGGCATCAGAGCACGCAGACACGGTCAGGAGGTTCAGACCAAACCTCAGAACGGGGCAAGGAGTGTGACTTTAACCCTGGAATGATTGCTGGTGCCAGATGGGGTGGTTTGATTGACTCACAAACCCATGATCCCCTGGGGTTTTCACAAACCGTCGCTAGAGCCGGGTTCCCAAACTTTTTAATGCCAGGGACCCCCACCATTAACCGAAGGGGTCTGTGGAGTCCGTGGGAACCCCCGCTCTAGAGTTTACAGAGAATGGTGTGAAAAACAAACACCAGCCACTGTGGGGCAGTTCAGTGGGTGAAAACACCTCGTTAATGAGAGAGGTCAGAGGAGAAAGGCCAGACTGGTTCACGCTGACAGTGACTCCAGATAACCACACGTTACAACAGTGGTCGGCAGAGGAGCATCTCTGAATACACAACACGCTGAGCCTTGAAGTGGACGGGTCACAGCAGCAGAGACCAGGAACATACGTGCAGTGGCTTCTTTACTAGGGACAAGAGGCAACTAATAAAGTGGTCACTGAGAGCACGTTCCTATGCACTTCAGAGATTCTGTAGCTCAGGTAGCGGGTGTGGAGGAGAATAAACAGTCGACATTTCAGGTCGAGTCTGGTTTCCTGAGTCCCCTCCCCCATTCTGAGGGTGTTGGACAGAGTTTATGACTCCTCTGATCCGAAATCACCGGAGTCTGGGGCCCACCATCGGCAGGTGAGTGAGGACATCCCGGCTGGGAATATCTTTGCTTCTGTATTGTATTCACATCAGGTTTATTAATGTGGTGGAGGTAATGAGATCTGTTTTCCTGCAGCCTGGTCAACAGGCCTCTGCAGGCAGAGCCGTGTTGTTGCCCAACCGTCCTCCAGCAAATTCAGTAGCCGTGCCAACAACATCCGCGTCAAATGTAAAACCAACAATATGCCAATCATGACGGCACTGGTGGGGATAAAGGGGGGGAACTGAGATAGAGAGGAGATGTAACCCAGAAGTTCACGTGTTAGGTTGGACAGAATCTCAGAAAACAACCCATTTATCGAGAGGCCTAATCCGGCCCAGCATTCCCAACGCTGCTTTCCCAGAGTGTCCAGCCACACTGAGGCCCAGGAGGAGGAGCAGTTACTCATACGTACAACATAAATTCAAAGGATGCAGAGTTCCTTACTGTGATCGGCTTCGTTCACAGCTCCAATGCCTCTCGATGGAACATCATCAGAACCCATGCAGACTCCTCCAGAGAAAAGCTCTCATTGCTGTGGTCCAACCCACCGCCAGGCAGAGACAGACTTGAGTAACCAGCTGGCCACACCCACCCACCCGTGAACGCCTGCCACAACCTCACTCCGTTCACCGAGAGCCCCTCCTCGCTCCCCTGCTACAGCACCTCCCCACACACGAAGAGCAGGGGCTCCCAACCTGCTCTCCATGGCATTAAAAAGGCAGGGAACCTTCTACACTCAGTGACAATACACACAAACTCCCCCTTTCGTTATCACTCAGTTCATTCTACAGTATGCACCCTCTTCTCTTGCCCCAACCTTCACCCATCCTTAAACCCTTCCTGGACAAACAAACTCCCCCCTTCACTTCACCTCTCCTTCATGGTCAGGTAGCACCCAACATCCCCTCCCCCCTTCACTTCACCTCTCCTTCATGGTCAGGTAGCACCCAACATCCCCCTCCCCCCTTCACTTCACCTCTCCTTCATGGTCAGGTAGCACCCAACATCCCCTCCCCCCCTTCACTTCACCTCTCCTTCATGGTCAGGTAGCACCCAACATCCCCTCCCCCCTTCACTTCACCTCTCCTTCATGGTCAGGTAGCACCCAACATCCCCTCCCCCTTCACTTCACCTCTCCTTCATGGTCAGGTAGCACACAACATCCCCTCTCCCCTTCACTTCACCTCTCCTTCATGGTCAGGTAGCACCCAACATCCCCTCCCCCTTCACTTCACCTCTCCTTCATGGTCAGGTAGCACCCAACATCCCCTCCCCCCTTCACTTCACCTCTCCTTCATGGTCAGGTAGCACCCAACATCCCCTCCCCCTTCACTTCACCTCTCCTTCATGGTCAGGTAGCACACAACATCCCCTCTCCCCTTCACTTCACCTCTCCTTCCTGGTCAGGTAGCACCCAACATCCCCTCCCCCTTCACTTCACCTCTCCTTCATGGTCAGGTAGCACCCAACATCCCCTCCCCCCCTTCACTTCACCTCTCCTTCATGGTCAGGTAGCACCCAACATCCCCTCCTCCCTTCACTTCACCTCTCCTTCATGGTCAGGTAGCACCCAACATCCCCTCCCCCCCTTCACTTCACCTCTCCTTCATGGTCAGGTAGCACCCAACGTCCCCTCCCCCCCCTTCACTTCACCTCTCCTTCATGGTCAGGTAGCACCCAACATCCCCTCCCCCCTTCACTTCACCTCTCCTTCATGGCCAGGTAGCACCCAACATCCCCTCCCCCTTCACTTCCTCTCCTTCATGGTCAGGTAGCACCCAATATCCCCTCCCCCCTTCACTTCACCTCTCCTTCATGGTCAGGCAGCACCCAACATCCCCTCCCCCCTTCACTTCACCTCTCCTTCATGGTCAGGCAGCACCCAACATCCCCTCCCCCCTTCACTTCACCTCTCCTTCATGGTCAGGTAGCACCCAACATCCCCTCCCCCCTTCACTTCACCTCTCCTTCATGGTCAGGTAGCACCCAACGTCCCCTCACCCTTCACTTCACCTCTCCTTCATGGTCAGGTAGCACCCAACATCCCCTCCCCCCTTCACTTCCTCTCCTTCATAGTCAGGCAGCACCCAACATCCCCTCCCCCCTTCACTTCCTCTCCTTCATGGTCAGGTAGCACCCAACATCCCCTCCCCCCTTCACTTCCTCTCCTTCATGGTCAGGTAGCACCCAACATCCCCCTCCCCTTCACTTCACCTCTCCTTCATGGTCAGGTAGCACCCAACATCCCCTCCCCCCTTCACTTCCTCTCCTTCATGGTCAGGTAGCACCCAACATCCCCCTCCCCTTCACTTCACCTCTCCTTCATGGTCAGGTAGCACCCAACATCCCCTCCCCCCCTTCACTTCACCTCTCCTTCATGGTCAGGTAGCACCCAACATCCCCTCCCCCCCTTCACTTCACCTCTCCTTCCTGGTCAGGTAGCACCCAACATCCCCTCCCCCCTTCACTTCACCTCTCCTTCATAGTCAGGTAGCACCCAACGTCCCCTCTCCCCTTCACTTCACCTCTCCTTCATGGTCAGGTAGCACCCAACATCCCCTCCCCCCTTCACTTCACCTCTCCTTCATGGTCAGGTAGCACCCAACATCCCCTCCCCCCTTCACTTCACCTCTCCTTCATGGTCAGGTAGCACCCAACATCCCCTCCTCCCTTCACTTCACCTCTCCTTCATGGTCAGGTAGCACCCAACATCCCCTCCCCCCTTCACTTCACCTCTCCTTCATGGTCAGGTAGCACCCAACATCCCCTCACCTCTTCACTTCACCTCTCCTTCATGGTCAGGTAGCACCCAACATCCCCTCCCCCCTTCACTTCCTCTCCTTCATAGTCAGGTAGCACCCAACCTACCCTCCCCCTTCACTTCACCTCTCCTTCATGGTCAGGTAGCACCCAACATCCCCTCACCTCTTCACTTCACCTCTCCTTCATGGTCAGGTAGCACCCAACATCCCCTCCCCCTTCACTTCACCTCTCCTTCATGGTCAGGTAGCACCCAACATCCCCTCTCCCCTTCACTTCCTCTCCTTCCTGGTCAGGTAGCACCCAACATCCCCTCTCCCCTTCACTTCACCTCTCCTTCATGGTCAGGTAGCACCCAACATCCCCTCCCCCTTCACTTCACCTCTCCTTCATGGTCAGGTAGCACCCAACATCCCCTCCCCCCTTCACTTCACCTCTCCTTCATGGTCAGGTAGCACCCAACATCCCCTCCTCCCTTCACTTCACCTCTCCTTCATGGCCAGGTAGCACCCAACATCCCCTCCCCCCTTCACTTCACCTCTCCTTCATGGTCAGGTAGCACCCAACCTCCCCTCCCCCTTCACTTCACCTCTCCTTCATGGTCAGGTAGCACCCAACATCCCCTCCCCCCTTCACTTCACCTCTCCTTCATGGTCAGGTAGCACCCAACATCCCCTCCCCCCTTCACTTCACCTCTCCTTCATGGTCAGGTAGCACCCAACATCCCCTCCCCCCTTCACTTCACCTCTCCTTCATGGCCAGGTAGCACCCAACATCCCCTCCTCCCTTCACTTCACCTCTCCTTCATGGTCAGGTAGCACCCAACATCCCCTCTCCCCTTCACTTCACCTCTCCTTCATGGTCAGGTAGCACCCAACATCCCCTCCCCCCCTTCACTTCACCTCTCCTTCATGGTCAGGTAGCACCCAACATCCCCTCCCCCCTTCACTTCACCTCTCCTTCCTGGTCAGGTAGCACCCAACATCCCCTCCCCCCTTCACTTCACCTCTCCTTCCTGGTCAGGTAGCACCCAACATCCCCTCCCCCCTTCACTTCACCTCTCCTTCATGGTCAGGTAGCACCCAACATCCCCTCCCCCCTTCACCACCTCTCCTTCATGGTCAGGTAGCACCCAACATCCCCTCCTCCCTTCACTTCACCTCTCCTTCATGGTCAGGTAGCACCCAACATCCCCTCCCCCCCTTCACTTCACCTCTCCTTCATGGTCAGGTAGCACCCAACATCCCCTCTCCCCTTCACTTCACCTCTCCTTCATGGTCAGGTAGCACCCAACATCCCCTCCCCCCTTCACTTCACCTCTCCTTCATGGTCAGGTAGCACCCAACATCCCCTCCCCCCTTCACTTCACCTCTCCTTCATGGTCAGGTAGCACCCAACGTCCCCTCCCCCTTCACTTCACCTCTCCTTCATGGTCAGGTAGCACCCAACATCCCCTCCCCCCTTCACTTCCTCTCCTTCATGGTCAGGTAGCACCCAACATCCCCTCCCCCCTTCACTTCACCTCTCCTTCATGGTCAGGTAGCACCCAACATCCCCTCCCCCCCCTTCACTTCACCTCTCCTTCATGGTCAGGTAGCACCCAACATCCCCTCCCCCCCTTCACTTCACCTCTCCTTCATGGTCAGGTAGCACCCAACATCCCCTCCCCCCCTTCACTTCACCTCTCCTTCATGGTCAGGTAGCACCCAACATCCCCTCTCCCCTTCACTTCACCTCTCCTTCATGGTCAGGTAGCACCCAACATCCCCTCCCCCTTCACTTCACCTCTCCTTCATAGTCAGGTAGCACCCAACATCCCCTCTCCCCTTCACTTCACCTCTCCTTCATGGTCAGGTAGCACCCAACATCCCCTCCCCCCTTCACTTCACCTCTCCTTCATGGTCAGGTAGCACCCAACATCCCCTCCCCCCTTCACTTCACCTCTCCTTCATGGTCAGGTAGCACCCAACATCCCCTCCCCCTTCACTTCACCTCTCCTTCATGGTCAGGCAGCACCCAACATCCCCTCCCCCCTTCACATCACCTCTCCTTCATGGTCAGGTAGCACCCAACATCCCCTCCCCCTTCACTTCACCTCTCCTTCATAGTCAGGTAGCACCCAACATCCCCTCCCCCCTTCACCACCTCTCCTTCATGGCCAGGTAGCACCCAACATCCCCTCCCCCCTTCACTTCACCTCTCCTTCATGGCCAGGTAGCACCCAACATCCCCTCCCCCCTTCACTTCACCTCTCCTTCATGGCCAGGTAGCACCCAACATCCCCTCCCCCCTTCACTTCACCTCTCCTTCATGGCCAGGTAGCACCCAACATCCCCTCCCCCCTTCACTTCACCTCTCCTTCATGGTCAGGTAGCACCCAACATCCCCTCCCCCCCTTCACTTCACCTCTCCTTCATGGTCAGGTAGCACCCAACATCCCCTCCCCCCCTTCACTTCACCTCTCCTTCATGGTCAGGTAGCACCCAACATCCCCTCCCCCCCTTCACTTCCTCTCCTTCATGGTCAGGTAGCACCCAACATCCCCTCCCCCCTTCACTTCACCTCTCCTTCATGGTCAGGTAGCACCCAACATCCCCTCCCCCCTTCACTTCACCTCTCCTTCATGGTCAGGTAGCACCCAACCTCCCCTCCCCCTTCACTTCCTCTCCTTCATGGTCAGGTAGCACCCAACATCCCCTCCCCCTTCACTTCACCTCTCCTTCATGGCCAGGTAGCACCCAACATCCCCTCCCCCTTCACTTCACCTCTCCTTCATGGTCAGGTAGCACCCAACATCCCCTCTCCCCTTCACTTCACCTCTCCTTCATGGTCAGGTAGCACCCAACATCCCCTCCCCCCTTCACTTCACCTCTCCTTCATGGTCAGGTAGCACCCAACCTCCCCTCCCCCTTCACTTCCTCTCCTTCATGGCCAGGTAGCACCCAACATCCCCTCTCCCCTTCACTTCACCTCTCCTTCATGGTCAGGTAGCACCCAACATCCCCTCCCCCCTTCACTTCACCTCTCCTTCATGGTCAGGTAGCACCCAACATCCCCTCACCCCTTCACTTCACCTCTCCTTCATGGCCAGGTAGCACCCAACATCCCCTCCCCCCTTCACTTCCTCTCCTTCATGGTCAGGTAGCACCCAACATCCCCTCCCCCCTTCACTTCACCTCTCCTTCATGGTCAGGTAGCACCCAACATCCCCTCCCCCCTTCACTTCACCTCTCATTCATGGTCAGGTAGCACCCAACATCCCCTCCCCCCTTCACTTCACCTCTCCTTCCTGGTCAGGTAGCACCCAACATCCCCTCCCCCCTTCACTTCACCTCTCCTTCCTGGTCAGGTAGCACCCAACATCCCCTCCCCCCTTCACTTCACCTCTCCTTCATGGTCAGGTAGCACCCAACATCCCCTCCCCCCTTCACTTCACCTCTCCTTCATGGTCAGGTAGCACCCAACATCCCCTCCCCCCTTCACTTCACCTCTCCTTCATGGTCAGGTAGCACCCAACATCCCCTCCCCCCTTCACTTCACCTCTCCTTCATAGTCAGGTAGCACCCAACATCCCCTCCCCCCTTCACTTCACCTCTCCTTCATGGTCAGGTAGCACCCAACATCCCCTCCCCCTTCACTTCACCTCTCCTTCATGGTCAGGTAGCACCCAACATCCCCTCTCCCCTTCACTTCACCTCTCCTTCATGGTCAGGTAGCACCCAACATCCCCTCCCCCCTTCACTTCACCTCTCCTTCATGGTCAGGTAGCACCCAACATCCCCTCCCCCCTTCACTTCACCTCTCCTTCATAGTCAGGTAGCACCCAACATCCCCTCACCCCTTCACTTCACCTCTCCTTCATGGTCAGGTAGCACCCAACCTCCCCTCCCCCCTTCACTTCACCTCTCCTTCATGGTCAGGTAGCACCCAACATCCCCTCCCCCCTTCACTTCACCTCTCCTTCATGGTCAGGTAGCACCCAACATCCCCTCACCCTTCACTTCACCTCTCCTTCATGGTCAGGCAGCACCCAACATCCCCTCCCCCCTTCACTTCACCTCTCCTTCATGGCCAGGTAGCACCCAACATCCCCTCCCCCCTTCACTTCACCTCTCCTTCATGGTCAGGTAGCACCCAACATCCCCTCCCCCTTCACTTCACCTCTCCTTCATGGCCAGGTAGCACCCAACATCCCCTCTCCCCTTCACTTCCTCTCCTTCATGGTCAGGTAGCACCCAACATCCCCTCCCCCCTTCACTTCACCTCTCCTTCATGGTCAGGTAGCACCCAACATCCCCTCCCCCCTTCACTTCCTCTCCTTCATGGTCAGGTAGCACCCAACATCCCCTCCCCCCCTTCACTTCACCTCTCCTTTATGGTCAGGTAGCACCCAACATCCCCTCCCCCCTTCACTTCCTCTCCTTCATGGTCAGGTAGCACCCAACATCCCCTCCCCCTTCACTTCACCTCTCCTTCATGGTCAGGTAGCACCCAACATCCCCTCCCCCTTCACTTCACCTCTCCTTCATGGCCAGGTAGCACCCAACATCCCCTCCCCCCCTTCACTTCACCTCTCCTTCATGGTCAGGTAGCACCCAACATCCCCTCTCCCCTTCACTTCCTCTCCTTCATGGTCAGGTAGCACCCAACGTCCCCTCCCCCCCTTCACTTCACCTCTCCTTCATGGTCAGGTAGCACCCAACATCCCCTCACCCTTCACTTCACCTCTCCTTCATGGTCAGGTAGCACCCAACATCCCCTCCCCCCTTCACTTCACCTCTCCTTCATAGTCAGGTACCACCCAACATCCCCTCCCCCCTTCACTTCACCTCTCCTTCATGGTCAGGTAGCACCCAACATCCCCTCCCCCTTCACTTCAACTCTCCTTCATGGTCAGGTAGCACCCAACATCCCCTCCCCCCTTCACTTCACCTCTCCTTCATGGTCAGGTAGCACCCAACATCCCCTCCCCCCCTTCACTTCAACTCTCCTTCATGGTCAGGTAGCACCCAACATCCCCTCCCCCCCTTCACTTCACCTCTCCTTCATGGTCAGGTAGCACCCAACATCCCCTCCCCCCTTCACTTCACCTCTCCTTCATGGTCAGGTAGCACCCAACATCCCCTCACCCTTCACTTCACCTCTCCTTCATGGTCAGGTAGCACCCAACGTCCCCTCCCCCCTTCACTTCACCTCTCCTTTATGGCCAGGTAGCACCCAACATCCCCTCCCCCCTTCACTTCACCTCTCCTTCATGGTCGGGTAGCACCCAACATCCCCTCCCCCTTCACTTCACCTCTCCTTCCTGGTCAGGTAGCACCCAACATCCCCTCCTCCTCCACTTCACCTCTCCTTCATGGTCAGGTAGCACCCAACATCCCCTCCCCCCCTTCACTTCAACTCTCCTTCCTGGTCAGGTAGCACCCAACATCCCCTCCCCCCTTCACTTCAACTCTCCTTCCTGGTCAGGTAGCACCCAACATCCCCTCCCCCCCTTCACTTCAACTCTCCTTCCTGGTCAGGTAGCACCCAACATCCCCTCCCCCTTCACTTCACCTCTCCTTCCTGGTCAGGTAGCACCCAACATCCCCTCCCCCCTTCACATCACCTCTCCTTCATGGTCAGGTAGCACCCAACATCCCCTCCCCCCTTCACATCACCTCTCCTTCATGGTCAGGTAGCACCCAACATCCCCTCCCCCCTTCACTTCCTCTCCTTCATGGTCAGGTAGCACCCAACATCCCCTCCCCCTTCACCACCTCTCCTTCATGGTCAGGTAGCACCCAACATCCCCTCACCCTTCACTTCACCTCTCCTTCATGGTCAGGTAGCACCCAACATCTCCTCCCCCCTTCACTTCACCTCTCCTTCATGGTCAGGTAGCACCCAACATCCCCTCCCCCCTTCACTTCACCTCTCCTTCATGGTCGGGTAGCACCCAACATCCCCTCCCCCCCTTCACTTCACCTCTCCTTCATGGTCAGGTAGCACCCAACATCCCCTCCCCCCTTCACTTCACCTCTCCTTCATGGTCAGGTAGCACCCAACATCCCCTCCCCCCTTCACTTCACCTCTCCTTCATGGTCAGGTAGCACCCAACATCCCCTCCCCCCCTTCACTTCACCTCTCCTTCATGGTCAGGTAGCACCCAACATCCCCTCACCCTTCACTTCACCTCTCCTTCATGGTCAGGTAGCACCCAACATCCCCTCCTCCCTTCACTTCACCTCTCCTTCATGGTCAGGTAGCACCCAACATCCCCTCCGCCCTTCACTTCACCTCTCCTTCATGGTCAGGTAGCACCCAACATCCCCTCCCCCCTTCACCACCTCTCCTTCGTGCCCAGGTAGCACCCAACATCCCCTCTGCCCTTCACTTCACCTCTCCTTCATGGTCAGGTAGCACCCAACATCCCCCTCCCCTTCACTTCACCTCTCCTTCATGGCCACCCATTATTTGTGATTCTTAATTATTGTATCAGTCCCGCAGCATCTCTTCCCCCTGAACTGCTGGGAACTTGTCCCTCCTCATCTCCCAACTGCCCCAGACTCACAGGGTACTCTCTCTTCCCTGCTCCCTCTGCAGGACTTGGGTCTAACTGCTGTGAGGTCACAATTCCTCAGCCGTCACTCCTGCTGACTCACAGAGCCTGCTGCTGGACCGCCGGCCATCGCCGCAGCACGAGGAATCCCTGCAGACCCGGGTCGAGAACAGTCGCACACTGGGTCGCTCAATGCTTCACAGCTTTACGTTTGGGTCAGGAGTGGAGAGGGCCAGCAACTTTAAATCCCGCAGTGTCAGCTTTTCGGCTCGCAAGCAGAATTATGAGGAAAGCACAGCAGCGTCTCTGCTTCCTTCAAAGATTCAGCATGATACCTATAACTCTGACTAACTTCTGTAGATGTGTAGTGGAGGGTATATTGACACACCAATGCCCTTGAATGGAATATCCTACAAGCATTAGTGGATACAGCCCAGTCCATCACGGGTAAAGCCCTCTACACCACTGAGCACAACTACACACAGCGATGCCCAGAAAAGCAGCGTCCATTATCAGGGACCCTCACCACCCAGGACATGCTCTCTACTCACTGCTGTCATCGTGAAGGAGGTACAGGGTCCTCAGGTCCCACACCACCAGGTTCAGGAACAGTTATTACCCCTCAACCATCAGGCTCCTGAACCAGTGAGGATAACCTCAACTCTGAACTGATTCCATCGGGAAGGAGGGACAGGAGCCTCAGGTCCCACACCAGCAGGTTCAGGAACAGTTATTACCCCTCAACCATCAGGCTCCTGAACCAGTGAGGATAACCTCAACTCTGAACTGATTCCATCGGGAAGGAGGTACAGGAGCCTCAGGTCCCATACCACCAGGTTCAGGAACAGTTATTACCCCTCATCCATCAGGCTCCTGAACCAGTGAGGATAACCTCAACTCTGAACTGATTCCATTGGGAAGGAGGTACAGGAGCCTCAGGTCCCACATCACCAGGTTCAGGAACAGTTATTACCCCTCAACTATCAGGCTCCTGAACCAGTGAGGATAACCTGAACTCTGAACTGATTCCATTGGGAAGGAGGTACAGGAGCCTCAGGTCCCACATCACCAGGTTCAGGAACAGTTATTACCCCTCAACCATCAGGCTCCTGAACCAGTGAGGATAACCTCAACTCTGAACTGATTCCATCGGGAAGGAGGTCCAGGAGCCTCAGGTCCCACATCACCTGGTTCAGGAACAGTTATTACCCCTCAACCATCAGGCTCCTGAACCATTGAGGATAATCTCAAATCTGGACTGATTCCATCGGGAAGGAGGTACAGGAGCCTCAGGTCCCACACCAGCAGGTTCAGGAACAGTTATTACCCCTCAACCATCAGGCTCCTGAACCAGTGAGGATAACCTCAACTCTGAACTGATTCCATCGGGAAGGAGGTACAGGAGCCTCAGGTCCCACACCACCAGGTTCAGGAACAGTTATTACCCCTCAACCATCAGGCTCCTGAATCAGTGAGGATAACCTCAACTCTGAACTGATTCCATCGGGAAGGAGGTACAGGAGCCTCAGGTCCCACACCACCAGGTTCAGGAACAGTTATTACCCCTCAACCATCAGGCTCCTGAAGCAGTGAGGATAACCTCAACTCTGAACTGATTCCATCGGGAAGGAGGTACAGGAGCCTCAGGTCCCACACCACCAGGTTCAGGGACAGTTATTACCCCTCAACCATCAGGCTCCTGAACCAGTGAGGATAACCTCAACCCTGAACTGATTCCATCGGGAAGGAGGTACAGGAGCCTCAGGTCCCACACCAGCAGGTTCAGGAACAGTTATTACCCCTCAACCATCAGGCTCCTGAACCAGTGAGGATAACCTCAACTCTGAACTGATTCCATCGGGAAGGAGGTACAGGAGCCTCAGGTCCCATACCACCAGGTTCAGGAACAGTTATTACCCCTCATCCATCAGGCTCCTGAACCAGTGAGGATAACCTCAACTCTGAACTGATTCCATTGGGAAGGAGGTACAGGAGCCTCAGGTCCCACATCACCAGGTTCAGGAACAGTTATTACCCCTCAACTATCAGGCTCCTGAACCAGTGAGGATAACCTGAACTCTGAACTGATTCCATTGGGAAGGAGGTACAGGAGCCTCAGGTCCCACATCACCAGGTTCAGGAACAGTTTTTACCCCTCAACCATCAGGCTCCTGAACCAGTGAGGATAACCTCAACTCTGAACTGATTCCATCAGGAAGGAGGTCCAGGAGCCTCAGGTCCCACATCACCTGGTTCAGGAACAGTTATTACCCCTCAACCATCAGGCTCCTGAACCATTGAGGATAATCTCAAATCTGGACTGATTCCATCGGGAAGGAGGTACAGGAGCCTCAGGTCCCACACCAGCAGGTTCAGGAACAGTTATTACCCCTCAACCATCAGGCTCCTGAACCAGTGAGGATAACCTCAACTCTGAACTGATTCCATCGGGAAGGAGGTACAGGAGCCTCAGGTCCCACACCACCAGGTTCAGGAACAGTTATTACCCCTCAACCATCAGGCTCCTGAATCAGTGAGGATAACCTCAACTCTGAACTGATTCCATCGGGAAGGAGGTACAGGAGCCTCAGGTCCCACACCACCAGGTTCAGGAACAGTTATTACCCCTCAACCTTCAGGCTCCTGAAGCAGTGAGGATAACCTCAACTCTGAACTGATTCCATCGGGAAGGAGGTACAGAAGCCTCAGGTCCCACACCACCAGGTTCAGGAACAGTTATTACCCCTCAACCATCAGGCTCCTGAACCAGTGAGGATAACCTCAACTCTGAACTGATTCCATCGGGAAGGAGGTACAGGAGCCTCAGGTCCCACACCACCAGGTTCAGGGACAGTTATTACCCCTCAACCATCAGGCTCCTGAACCAGTGAGGATAACCTCAACTCTGAACTGATTCCATCGGGAAGGAGGTACAGGAGCCTCAGGTCCCACACCACCAGGTTCAGGGACAGTTATTACCCCTCAACCATCAGGCTCCTGAACCAGTGAGGATAACCTCAACCCTGAACTGATTCCATCGGGAAGGAGGTACAGGAGCCTCAGGTCCCACACCAGCAGGTTCAGGAACAGTTATTACCCCTCAACCATCAGGCTCCTGAACCAGTGAGGATAACCTGAACTCTGAACTGATTCCATCGGGAAGGAGGTACAGGAGCCTCAGGTCCCACACCACCAGGTTCAGGAACAGTTATTACCCCTCAACCATCAGGCTCCTGAACCAGTGAGGATAACCTGAACTCTGAACTGATTCCATCGGGAAGGAGGTACAGGAGCCTCAGGTCCCACACCACCAGGTTCAGGAACAGTTATTACCCCTCAACCATCAGGCTCCTGAACCAGAGGGTATACCTTCACTCGCCCCATCATTGAACTGTTCCCACAACCAATGGACTCTTCATCTCACGTTCTCGATATTTATTGCTTATTGATTTTTCATTATTTGTAGTTTGCTGTGTTCAGCACTCTGTCTGAACACCCATGTTGCTTTTGCCTTCCATTGGGATTTATTGAGTATGCCCCCAAGGGAGATGAATCTCAGGATTGTATACAGTGACTTATTTGTACTTTGGTAACAAATTTACGTTGAACTTTTAAACTTAGCGCCAGCCATCACTGACTGGGATACAATTCCTGCCGCTGTCAGGACACCATCTGTATGTTCTCCCCCACAGACGCGTCACTTTACGCCCGGTTTCTTCCCGTGTTCTGAAGGCACTCAGGTTGGAATTGGTAAAACATGGGCATGCGATATTGGTGCTGGCTACGCCTGTGTTGGCTACTGACGCATTTTGCTGCCCGTTTTCATTTACACGTGACAAATAAATCTAATCTTCATCGTTCTACATCCTCTATATCTGTGTCCTCTGGTCCTAGACTCCCCACTATAGGAAACATCCTCTCCACATCCACTCTATCTGTGTCCTCTGGTCCTAGACTCCCCCACTATAGGAAACATCCTCTCCACATCCACTCTATCTGTGTCCTCTGGTCCCAGACTCCCCCACTATAGGAAACATCCTCTCCACGTCCACTCTATCTGTGTCCTCTGGTCCCAGACTCCCCCACTATAGGAAACATCCTCTCCACATCCACTCTATCTGTGTCCTCTGGTCCCAGACTCACCCACTATAGGAAACATCCTCTCCACATCCAGTCTATCTGTGTCCTCTGGTCCTAGACTCCCCACTATAGGAAACATCCTCTCCACATCCACTCTATCTGTGTCCTCTGGTCCTAGACTCCCCCACTATAGGAAACATCCTCTCCACATCCACTCTATCTGGGTCCTCTGGTCCTAGACTCCCCTACTATAGGAAACATCCTCTCCACATCCACTCTATCTGTGTCCCCTGGTCCTAGACTCCCCCACTATAGGAAACATCCTCTCCACGTCCACTCTATCTGTGACCTCTGGTCCTAGACTCCCCCACTATAGGAAACATCCTCTCCACATCCACTCTATCTGTATCCTTTGGTCCTAGACACCCCCACTATAGGAAACATCCACTCCACATCCACTCTATCTGTGTCCTCTGGTCCTAGACTCCCCCACTATAGGAAACATCCTCTCCACATCCACTCTATCAGTGTCCTTTGGTCATAGACTCCCCCAGTATAGGAAACATCCTCTCTACATCCACTCTATCTGTGTCCTCTGGTCCTAGACTCCCCCACGATAGGAAACATCCTCTCCACATCCACTCTATCTGTGTCCTCTGGTCCTAGACTCCCCCACTCTAGGAAACATCCTCTCCACATCCACTCTATCTATGTCCTCTGGTCCTAGACTCCCCCACTATAGGAAACATCCCCTCCACATTCATAGACAACGTGTTAAGCATTGTTCTATTATATTCATTAAAACCAACAGTGCTCCCTCTCCAGCAGAAAACTGTTTTGTGGCCGAGCCCGTGTGGCGACTGCACTCAGCTACCATGCATTCCTCCACCACAGGAGCCCTCGGTTGATGGTCGGGATTCACGGTTGGGAGCCCCTGCTCGATGGACACCTCTAGGTGCTGACACACCAAAAGGACGGCAGATTTGAGCAACTGGACCAGTCGGAGAATCAGAACCAGCATCCGGGTTACTATCACTGGCAGTTTGTTAACCTCGCAGCAACAGAACAAGGCGATCAATATAGAAAGAAAAAATAATAATATCGTCTTCGGTTGTCCGTCGGAATCCGATGGCGACGTCCACTCCTTTAACGGAGAGATCGTTGATGACTGTACAGTCCTATCCTGGACCCACAAGCTCCATTGCAGGTGGGACACGTATATGTGGTAGCGATGGCAACCAAGGCTGCATTTCTCCTGGCTCTCTTCTGCTGTCTTCTGGTTGTTCTTTCCATCTCCAGGATACGAACCCCGTCCCTACACAGCTGTCGCCAAGTGTTACGGTCGGCAGCAACATCCTCCAGGTCCTCAGGTCTGATCTTGCACTTCCTTAAAGCTTTCTTCACCTGATCCTTATAGCGATTCTTCGGCCCTCCGGCTGAGCGTCGACCATGATGTAGCTGGCCGTATGACACTCTGTGGGGTAGCCGACATGGGGGCATCCTTATCACGTGCCCCGGCCACTGCAGCTGACGCTGGGTGATCACGGCCTCAATACTCCTGCAGTTGGACTTGACAAGTATTTCAGAATGAGGCACCCGCTCACACAAAGTAATTCCCAGAATGGGCTGAAGGCAGCTTATGCGGAAGCGCTGGAAGGACGATGTGACGGCTGTAGGTTACCCAAGCTTCACAGCCATAAAGGAGGGTGGTGACACAGACCGCTTGGTACACAGTGACCTTTCTGGAGGGACGAAGGCTCCTGTTCTGAAAGACTCCATGCCAAAGTCTCCCAAAGGCAGCTGATGCCTGTTTAACGCGGCTCTGGATGTCATTGTCAATGCTGCTATCCTCGGAGAGAATGCTCCCCAGAGATTTGAAAGATGGCTCTACAACAGTGAAGGCAGGTCGGGTGGGTGGGACACTGGGACTCTCTTGGTGGTATTGACGGTCGGCCCCATCCTGCTGTACGCGCTCA
Source organism: Hypanus sabinus (assembly GCF_030144855.1). Classification (NCBI taxonomy): domain Eukaryota; kingdom Metazoa; phylum Chordata; class Chondrichthyes; order Myliobatiformes; family Dasyatidae; genus Hypanus; species Hypanus sabinus. The sequence goes on from NC_082736.1 coordinate 3,649,686, forward strand.
CCGCCACAGCAAGGACAGTCTGAGGATCCTCCGGTGTGTGGGCCACAAGAGCACAGTCGTCTGCATACTGCAGTTCCAGGACCCGCTCTCTACGGAGTTTGGTGGCTGCGAGGAGCCATCTAATCTGACGTCCACTGCCACACCGCCGTTACCCTCAATCTCACGGAGGAGTTTGGTAACACACAAGAGGAAGGTGACACTAGCAAACACCCCTGTGCGTAGCAAGGAAGGGCTCGGACTCTTGGTCACCCGTGGACCTATGTCAGCTCTGCGCTCTATGAGGCAGCAGCCCAATCCATTGGCCATAAGAGCAGCCATCTACGAAGACTGCTTTGACTATAACTCAGGTACCATCCACAACTTGCTTCAGGACATGTAGAAAGCACAGCGGGCAACCTTACACAACCCTTCACCCATCAGCATCAGACAGCTCGGAGGCAAGTGCAAAAGGCAATGCGGCAATACAAAATGAGTGATGGACTGAAAAGGCTCATGAAATCCAGTCCTTTGCCGATAATAACGACATGCATAGTTTTTACAATGCTGTCAAAACCATCTACTGCCCAATAAATCGATGCGTTACTCCCCTGAAAACAGCAGATGGTCTAACACTTCTGAAGAATAAACATACTGCAGTAAGTACATGAACGAGTTGATTAAATAAATTAAAAATAGTGCAAAAACAGCAACAATGTATAATTGAAAAAAGTGAGGTGTTCATGGGTTCAATGCCTATTTAGAATCTTGGCGGAGGGGAAGAAGCTGTTCCTGAACCGTTGAGTGTGTGTCTTCAGGCTCCTGTACCTCCTCCCTGACGGCAGAGGGGAAGAACCTGTTCCTGAATCGTTGAGTGTGTGTCTTCAGGCTCCTGTACCTCCTCCCTGATGGCAGAGGGGAAGAAGCTGTTCCTGAATCGTCGAGTGTGTGTCTTCAGGCTCCGGTACCTCCTCCCTGACGGCAGAGAGGGAGAAGCTGTTCCTGAATCGTTGAGTGTGTGACTTCAGGCTCCTGTACCTCCTCCCTGATGGCAGAGGGGAAGAAGCTGTTCCTGAATCGTTGAGTGTGTGTCTTCAGGCTCCTGTACCTCCTCCCTGATGGCAGAGGGGAAGAAGCTGTTCCTGAATCGTCGAGTGTGTGTCTTCAGGCTCCGGTACCTCCTCCCTGATGGCGGAGGGGAAGGAGCTGTTCCTGAATCGTTGAGTGTGTGTCTTCAGGCTCCTGTACCTCCTCCCTGATGGCGGAGGGGAAGAAGCTGTTCCTGAATCGTTGAGTGTGTGTCTTCAGGCTCCTGTACCTCCTCCCTGATGGCGGAGGGGAAGAAGCTGTTCCTGAATCGTCGAGTGTGTGTCTTCAGGCTCCTGTACCTCCTCCCTGATGGCAGAGGGGAAGAAGCTGTTCCTGAATCACTGAGGGTGTGTCTTCAGGCTCCTGTACCCCCTCCCTGATGGCAGAGGGGAAGAAGCTGTTCCTGAATCGTTGAGTGTGTGTCTTCAGGCTCCTGTACCTCCTCCCTGATGGCAGAGGGGAAGAAGCTGTTCCTGAATCACTGAGGGTGTGTCTTCAGGCTCCTGTACCTCCTCCCTGATGGCAGAGGGGCAGGAGCTGTTCCTGAATCACTGAGGGTGTGTCTTCAGGCTCCTGTACCTCCTCCCTGATGGCAGAGGGGAAGAAGCTGTTCCTGAAACGTTGAGTGTGTGTCTTCAGGCTCCTGTACCTCCTCCCTGATGGCAGAGGGGAAGAAGCTGTTCCTGAATCACTGAGGGTGTGTCTTCAGGCTCCTGTACCTCCTCCCTGATGGCAGAGGGGAAGAAGCTGTTCCTGAATCACTGAGGGTGTGTCTTCAGGCTGCTCAGTAGGAAGAGGGCATGTCCTGGGTGCTGGATGCTGCTTTCTTAAAGCAGCTCCCACTGAACTGTCCCCACAACCTACGGACTCACTTTCAGGGACTCTTCATCTGGTCTTCTCCATATTTACTGCTCATTGATTATCATTACTTCATTCTGTTTGCATTTGCAGAGTCTGTTGTCTAAATTACACTGATTCATGCAGTCTGTCATTGATTCTATCATGATTATTGGATTTATTGAGTATGCCAGCGGGGAAATTAACCCCAGGATCCTTCAAGTTAAATTTACTTTGAATCACCACACAGATGCACCTTCAGAGACAGAGACGGGGATAAGAGTCAACACGGGCAAATACGCTGGAGGAACTCAGCAGGTCAGGCAGCATCCGTTGAAAGGAGCAGTCAACGTTTCGGGCCGAGACCCTTTGTCAGGACTGGAGACGGAGGGGGCAGGGGCCCTATAAAGAAGGTGGGGGGAGGGTGGAAAACCAATCAGAGGAAAGATGAAGGGGTGGGGGAGGGGATAGGCCGGAGAGGTGAAGAAGGAATGTAAGGGGGAAGCAGCGTGGGTAGTAGAAGGCGGCAGAATCATGAGAGAGGGGATGAAAGTACTGCACGGGCTGCCAGCCAAAGTGGTGGCTGCGGGTCTGATTTCAATATTTAAGAGAACTTTGGACAATTGCACGGATGGAAGGGGTGTGGACGCTGGGACCAGGCAGAATAACAGTCGGCACGATCTGGACGGGCTGAAGGACCGATTTCTGTGCTGTGGCGCTCAACGACTCTACTGCCGTGGACTGGAAATGGACAGTGAAAGTTCCAGCTCACTCATCCTTTCTGACTGCAGGCACAATGTCCGTCCCTGACAAGGGCCACAGCTAATCAATCAGGAGACAGTGCTGCCCCCAGACCAGTGAGGAGAAACCAACTGCAACTGGCCCAAAGCCTAATGAGTTTTTGATGCCATCGATAAGCAGGACATAAAAATGTTCCCTCGGCCTCCGTGCTGCCTGAACAGCAGAAACGCTGTCTCTCCCAAAAGCAGCTTCCGAACCTGAAGGTGTATATCCCAGCGGCCCAGGACACACTGCTTCTGCTGAACTAGGTACGTTGGAGAACACGGTCTCCCATCGCAACGCACAAGCACGGCCACATCAGGGCGAGGAATCCACTGCTGCCTTTATTTATTCAGTGACACAGCACGGAGCAAGACCTTATGTCCTTTGAGCGTGCCGCCCCAGCAAGCCCCATTTAACCCTAACCCAATCAATGAACCACCGACAACTAACCTACCCAGTCCTTGGACTGTGGGAGGAGGAAACTGGAGCAGATGCAGAAACACACTCACTCCACGGGACCTCCTTCATAATGAGAAGAGGGCATGCCCTGGGTGAGGGGGTCCTTAATAACGGACTCTGCCTTTCTGAGGCGCCGCCCTTTGAAGATGTCCTGGGTACTGTGGAGGCTGGTTCCCAAGATGGAGCTGACTAATTTTACAACTTTATGTACCCTCTTTCGGTCCTGTGCAGCTGCTCCCCCACCACTCCCGTACCAGACCTGTCAGAATACTCTTCACGGTACATCTACAGAACTTCCAAGTGTTTTATGTGACAAACCAAATCTCTCCAAACTCCTAATGAAATATAGCCGCTGTCTTGCCTTCTTTATAACTGCATCAATATTTTGGGCCCAGGTTAGATCCTTAGAGATCTTGACACCCAGGAACTTGAAGCTGCTCACTCTCTCCACTTCTGATCCCTCTATGAGGATTGGTATGTGTTCCTTTGTCTTACCCTTCCTGAAGTCCACAATCAGCTCTTTTGCCTTACTGACATTGTTACTGTGACACCACTCAACTAGCTGGTATATCTCACTCCTGCACATCCCCTCATCTCCATGTGAGATTCTGCCAACGATGATTGTATCATCAGCAAATTTATAGATGGTGTTTGAGCTGTACCCGGCCACACAGTCATGGGTGTGGACAGAGTAGAGCAGTGGGGGAGGCACACACACCCAAGGTGTGTCCTGGTGTTGACTGTCAGCGAGCAGATGTTATCACCAATCTGCACAGACTGTGGTCTTCCGGTGAGTAAGTACAGGAGCCTGAAGGTACACACTCAATTGTGTGTGTGTTACTCGGGATTAGAGAGTACGTGTATAAGGAAGGGCTGGACAAAGTTTATTGTGTGTGTTACTCGGGATTAGAGGGTACGTGTATAAGGAAGGGCTGGCAAAGTTTATTGTGTGTGTTACTCGGGATTAGAGGGTATGTGTATAAGGAAGCGCTGGACAAAGTTTATTGTGTGTGTGTGTTACTCGGGATTAGAGGGTACGTGTATAAGGAAGGGCTGGACAAAGTTTATTGTGTGTGTTACTCGGGATTAGAGGGTACGTGTATAAGGAAGGGCTGGCAAAGTTTATTGTGTGTGTTACTCGGGATTAGAGGGTATGTGTATAAGGAAGCGCTGGACAAAGTTTATTGTGTGTGTGTGTTACTCGGGATTAGAGGGTACGTGTATAAGGAAGGGCTGGACAAAGTTTATTGTGTGTGTGTGTTACTCGGGATTAGAGGGTACGTGTATAAGGAAGGGCTGACAAAGTTTATTGTGTGTGTGTGTTACTCGGGATTAGAGGGTACATGTATAAGGAAGGGCTGGACAAAGTTTATTGTGTGTGTGTTACTCGGGATTAGAGGGTACGTGTATAAGGAAGGGCTGGACAAAGTTTATTGTGTGTGTGTTACTCGGGATTAGAGGGTACGTGTATAAGGAAGGGCTGGACAAAGTTTATTGTGTGTGTGTTACTCGGGATTAGAGGGTACGTGTATAAGGAAGGGCTGGACAAAGTTTATTGTGTGTGTTACTTGGGATTAGAGGGTACGTGTATAAGGAAGGGCTGACAAAGTTTATTGTGTGTGTTACTCGGGATTAGAGGGTACGTGTATAAGGAAGGGCTGGACAAAGTTTATTGTGTGTGTTACTCGGGATTAGAGGGTACATGTATAAGGAAGGGCTGGACAAAGTTTATTGTGTGTGGAAGCCATGCCAGCCAGCGCTCCAGATATAGCCTAATTCAGGACAATTTACAATGACCAATTAACCTACCAACTGGTATGTCTTTAGACTGGGAGGAAACCCACGTGGTCACAGGAAGGTCACACAACAGGCAGCGGCAGGAAATGAACCCGGGATGTCTGCACTTCATTCAGTTGCGCACCCACTCTGCCACCCTCCAGTGGTTTTCCCTGCGACAGGAGGCCGAGGGGAGACCCGGTCGAAGAACAGCAAGATCTGAAGAATGGGCTGAGTAATGACAGAGAAGTGTGAGGCGCTGCGATTCGGGAGGACCAACCAGGGTGGGTCTCACACAGTGAACGGTCGGGCACTGAGGAGTGAGGTAGAACAGAGGGACCTGGGAATACAGGTCCATCATGCACTGTGAGTGGCGTCACGGGTAGATGGGGTCGTAAAGAAAGCTTTTGGCACATTGAGCAAAGTACTGAGTACAGGAGACGGGGTGTTATGTTGAAATTGCATAAGGTATTGACGAGGACTGATTTAGAGAACTGTGTAGAGTTTTGGTCACCTACCTACAGCAAAGATGTAAACAAGGTTGCAGAGAAAATTTACAAAGATGCTGCTGGAACTGGAGAGCTGAGAAACAAGGAAAGATCAGGACTTCACTTCGTAGAATGTAGAAGACTGAGGGGAGATTTGACAGAGGTGTACAAGATTATGAGGGGTAAATGCAAGCAGGCTTTTTCCACCGAGCAACACGCACAAAACGCTGGAGGCACTCAGCAGGCCAGGCTGAGTAGAGTAAATAGTCAACGTTTCGGTCAAAGACCCTCAACTGTGCACACTCTTCCACAGTTGCTGCCCGGCCTGTCAAGTTCCTCCAGCACTGTGTGTGTGTTGCTGTGGAATTCCAGCACCTGCCACGTTTCCGCTGAGGTTGGGCGGGACTTGGTTAAGGGTGAAAGGTGAATTGTTTAAAGAGAACACCAGGGGAAACGTCTTCACCCAGAGGGGGATGAGAGTGTGGAACAAGCTGCCAGATGAGGGTTTGATTTCATCGGTACACGGATGGGAGGGGTACGGAGGGCTGTAGTCCCGGTACAGGTCAACGGGACAGGCAGACCAATGGTTCAGCACGGACTGGATGGGCCGAAGAGCCTGCTTCAGTGCTGTAATCTTCTGTACCACCATGAGAGGCATCAACAGAGTCGACAGCAAGTAGTTACTGCTCAGGGAAGCATTTCAAATTCCAGAGGGTGTGTTTATTTTTAAAGATCGTATTCAGTAATGCAGCGTGAAGTGTCAAACGGAGTTGCCACAGCAACCCCCGGCTAACGATGATCTAATCACCGACCCCGCACAGCGCGGGACGGGAGGAGGAAACCGGGGAAGCCCCACGCAGCCCACAGGGAGGGCGTGCAGACACATCGTTCAGAAGATGACAGATGAAACGCACGGTAAATTGGTGGGAAGGCAGAATGAAAGACAAATGAATACACAGGTAACTGCGTAGCGGTTAGCGCAACACTATCACAGTACCAGCGACCCCGGTTCAATTCCAGCTGCCATCTGTACATTCTCCCCGTGACCGCGAGGGCTACTAAATGCGGACGGGTTACTGGTTTAATTGGTCGCACAGGGTACCGGAGAGGCGTGGGCCCTTTGGACTGGGAGGGCCTGCGACTGTGAAGTAATGGAAATAAGTAACTGTTACACCTTTAAATGAGCTGCAAATGCAAAGTTCCTGACCTCCACACACTTCAGTGTAGATGGCAGGACACACGAACTATCATGTGACCCTGAGCCTCATAAACAACAGCCAAGAACAAGCATTAAACGACGTGTGCAGGTCAGCTCGGGGAGGACAGCAAGGTCTCAGACAGGTACTTTGTTCTTGCCCCTCTTTGATCGCCTCGCGGCACTTCCTCGGGTTGCCAGCGCGTCACTCTGTCCAGCGCAGACGGAAAGCGGGCAGAGGACCAGCCATATTCAAACCCAGGACCATGTGCCACGAAGTCCACTACAACACCAACCAGCTACAGAAGGCTAAAGAGGGTGGTTGTCTAAATAACGAAACTTCTGTTTATTCCCACGTGCAAAGGCACCTGGGAGTCCTCGCGCACGATTCCCTGAAGATTAACTTCATGACTGAACCGTTGGTGATGAAGGGAAACGGTGCATTTGTAGAGAACCAGAAGAGAACAAGCCGAGCCTTCACAAGGCAGTGCTCAGACTGCACTGGGACTATGGACACCAGCTCTGCGCCCCTCCTTTCAGAAAGGACGTGCTGACATTGAAGAGGATCCAGAGCAGGTTGTGACTCCAGGAATACAAGTGTCATGACGTGAGCAGCAATCGATGTCTCGGGGCCTGAACCAGCTGAGGGGCAATCTCATTGAAACCTATCTAATGCTGCAGGCCTCGATAGAGTGAATGTGGAGAGGATGTTTCCTATAGTGGGGGAGTCTAGGACCAGAGGACACATAGAGTGGATGTGGAGAGGATGTTTCCTATAGTGGGGGAGTCTGGGACCGGAGGACACAGATAGAGAGGATGTGGAGAGGATGTTTCCTATAGTGGGGGAGTCTAGGACCAGAGGACACAGATAGAGTGGATGTGGAGAGGATGTTTCCTATAGTGGGGGAGTCTAGGACCAGAGGACACAGATAGAGTGGATGTGGAGAGGATGTTTCCTATCGTGGGGGAGACTAGGACCACAGATAGAGTGGATGTGGAGAGGATGTTTCCTATAGTGGGGGAGTCTAGGACCAGAGGACACAGATAGAGTGGATGTGGAGAGGATGTTTCCTATAGTGGGGGAGTCTAGGACCAGAGGACACAGATAGAGTGGATGTGGAGAGGATGTTTCCTATAGTGGGGATGTCTAGGACCAGAGGACACAGATGGAGTGGGTGTGGAGAGGATGTTTCCTATAGTGGGGAGTCTAGGACCAGAGGACACAGATAGAGTGGATGTGGAGAGGATGTTTCCTATAGTGGGGAGTCTAGGACCAGAGGACACATAGAGTGGATGTGGAGAGGATGTTTCCTATAGTGGGGGAGTCTAGGACCACAGATAGAGTGGATGTGGAGAGGATGTTTCCTATCGTGGGGGAGACTAGGACCAGAGGACACAGATAGAGTGGAAGTGGAGAGGATGTTTCCTATAGTGTGGGAGTCTAGGACCAGAGGACACAGATAGAGTGGATGTGGAGAGGATGTTTCCTATAGTGGGGGAGTCTAGGACCAGAGGTCACAGATAGAGTGGATGTGGAGAGGATGTTTCCTATAGTGGGGAGTCTAGGACCAGAGGACACAGATAGAGTGGATGTGGAGAGGATGTTTCCTATAGTGGGTAGTCTAGGACCAGAGGACACAGATAGAGTGGATGTGGAGAGGATGTTTCCTGTAGTGGGGGAGTCTATGCCAGAGGACACAGCCGCAGACGGGAGGCGTGTCCATTTAGAACGGAAATGAGGCGGAATTTATTTAGCCTGAAGGTGGTGAATCTGTGGAATTTGTTGCCACAGGCTGCTGTGGAGGTCAAATCATTGGGTATATTTAAAGCAGTGGCTCTGCAATACTCAGGACGTGAAAGGTCACAGGGAGAAGGTTGGAGAATGGGACCTGGTCAGCCGTGGTGGAATGGTGGAGCAGGCACACTGAACCGAGTGGCTTTGCTCCTGATTCTGCTGCAATGTTATACGGTCTTATATCGTTTGTGCACTGTATTAGCCCTTTTATATCCACAGTACAGGAAATGGAAAATCTGTGTCATTAATCGAGCAATGTACCTAAGTGTACGAAGGTTAGTGGTGGCGGCTGCTCGGGTAAACAGCTGTCCACTACCTCACGTTGTAAAACAAACGACTGAGGCACAATCTGAAGGGATTAGGCCGAAAAACACACGAGCAGAATTAGGCCATTCAGCCCATCGGCGCTATTCCACCAGGGCTGATTTACTGTATTGTTCAAAGTCTACAGCAGATACTCATGTATATGTACACGAGGGTGCCCAATCAGTTCTGTATTTGTCAACGTGAAGCAGAGAGCAAGTCTGTAAACCTGGCGGGAGCAAAGGATAAAGACGAGGAAGTCTGCAGATGCTGGAAATTCAGACAACACACACAAAATGCTGGTGGAACACAGCAGGCCAGGCAGCATCTACAGGGAGAAGCGCTGTCGACGTTTCGGGCCGAGACCCTTCGTCAGGACAGACAACACACACAAAATGTCGGTGGAACACAGCAGGCCAGGCAGCATCTACAGGGAGAAGCGCTGTCGACGTTTCGGGCCGAGACCCTTCGTCAGGACAGACAACACACACAAAATGCTGGTGGAACACAGCAGGCCAGGCAGCATCTACAGGGAGAAGCGCTGTCGACGTTTCAGGCCGAGACCCTTCGTCAGGACAGACAACACACACAAAATGCCGGTGGAACACAGCAGGCCAGGCAGCATCTACAGGGAGAAGCACTGTCGACATTTCGGGCCGAGACCCTTCGTCAGGATACTGGGCAGGGGGCAGGGAGAGGGGAATCACACAGAACTTCGGCACGGTTTGAATGAATAATTAAGTGTTTTTTATAAAGAAACAGAAGAATTATTGGGAAAGCCTGCAACCCGTGTACCCGGGAAGCGTGGTGCGGACCAGGGGTTGAGGCCTGTGTGCGTGAGGGGGTTGTGGGGGGGGGAGAAAGGGGCCCGTTTTCGTGGATTTTGTTGCTCCTCATGCTCTCCTGTGTTGTGTTTTGTCCCGGTGTTTATTTATATTTATGGAGGTACGGCACGGCACATCGGAGGGAGATGGTCCTGCCTCCCTCTGTGTCGGCGAGGAGCTGATTATTGACCTCAGGAGAGGGAAACTGGAGGTCCATGAGCCAGTCCTTGTCGGAGCACTGGAAGAGGAAAGGGTCAGCATCTTTAAATACTTCAGAAGGCCTGCCCTAGGCCTATCACACAAGTACAACTACAAAAGCAAGCACGACAGCGTGTCTCCTTTCTCTGGAGTATTGGCATGACATAGAAAACTTTGACAAACTTCTATAGTGGGGAGTATATTGACGGGCTGCATCACTGCCTGGGATGAAAGCACAGATGTCCTTGAATGGAATGGACAAAAAGTAGTGGATACGGCCCAGACCATCACGAGTAAACTCCTCCCCACCATTGAGCACATCTGCACAAGACGTTGTCACAGGAAAGCAGCATCCATCATCAGGGACCCCCAACACCCAGGACATGCTCTCTTCTCACTGCTGCCATCAGGAAGGAGGTACAGGAGCCTCAGGTCCCACACCACCAGGTTCAGGTACAGTTATTACCCCTCAACTATCAGGCTCCTGAACCAGTGAGGATAACCTCAACTCTGAACTGATTCCATCGGGAAGGAGGTACAGGAGCCTCAGGTTCCACACCACCAGGTTCAGGAACAGTTATTACCCCTCAACCATCAGGCTCCTGAACCAGTGAGGATAACCTCAACTCTGAACTGATTCCATCGGGAAGGAGGTACAGGAGCCTCAGGTCCCACACCACCAGGTTCAGGAACAGTTATTACCCCTCAACCATCAGGCTCCTGAACCAGTGAGGATAACCTCAACTCTGAACTGATTCCATCAGGAAGGTGGTACAGGAGCCTCAGGTCCCACACCACCAGGCTCAGGAACAGTTATTACCCCTCAACCATCAGGCTCCTGAACCAGTGAGGATAACCTCAACTCTGAACTGATTCCATCGGGAAGGAGGTACAGGAGCCTCAGGTCCCACACCACCAGGTTCAGGAACAGTTATTACCCCTCAACCATCAGGCTCCTGAACCAGTGAGGATAACCTCAACTCTGAACTGATTCCATCAGGAAGGAGGTACAGGAGCCTCAGGACCCACACCACCAGGTTCAGGAACAGTTATTACCCCTCAACCATCAGGCTCCTGAACCAGAGGGGATAACCTCAACTCTGAACTGATTCCATCGGGAAGGAGGTACAGGAGCCTCAGGTCCCATACCACCAGGTTCAGGAACAGTTATTACCCCTCATCCATCAGGCTCCTGAACCAGAGGGGATAACCTCAACTCTGAACTGATTCCATCAGGAAGGAGGTACAGGAGCCTCAGGTCCCACACCACCAGGTTCAGGAACAGTTATTACCCCTCATCCATCAGGCTCCTGAACCAGAGGGGGTAACCTCAACTCTGAACTGATTCCATCGGGAAGGAGGTACAGGAGCCTCAGGTCCCACACCACCAGGTTCAGGAACAGTTATTACCGTCAAACATCAGGCTCCTGAACCAGAGGGGATAACTTCACTCAACTTCACTTGCCCCATCACTGAAATGTTCCCACAACCTATGGACTCACTTTCAAGGTCTCCTCACCTCATGTTCCAAAGATTTCAAAGTACATTTATTATCAAAGAATGTATAAATGAATGATTTTTAGATTTATTTGCTTACATACAGCAAGAAACCTGCCAGAGCCCAATTGAAGTAAAACAGCCCAGCACCTGATGTGCAGAGAGAGGGAGGAGAAATCGTGCAAACAACAGCACTCTGAACCAAGTGTGTCCTCAGGCCTGGTCTGGGAGCAGGCCCAAACCATAGTACCAGTTCTCAATACTGACTGCTCATTTACCGATCATTACTATCTCCTCCTGTTGTCCGTTGAACAGCGGTTGATCGCCCAAATGGATGTTGTCTTCAACAGAACGTCGAAAGCCTAAAGCACAATACAAGCCCTTCGGCCCACAATGCCGTGCCAAACATGTACTTATTTTAGAAATTACATCGGGGTTACCCACAGCCCTCTATTTTTCTAAGCTCCATGTACCTACCCAGGAGTCCCTTAAAAGGCCCTATCGTATCCGCCTCCAACACCACTGCTGGCAGCCCATTCCACGCTCTCACCACTCTCTGAGTGAAAAACTTACCCCTGACATCTCCTCTTTACCCACCCCCCAGCACCTGAAACCTGTGTCCTCTTGTGCTGGCCCTTTCAGCATTCGTTCCATGATGGTTATTATTCTGTTATGGGCTTACTGAGTATACCCACAACAAAATCAATCACAGGGTTGTGTATGGCTAGACACACACTGATAACAAATTTACGCTGACCAGCACCAACTCCCTGCCTTTTTCCCATAACCCTTAATTCCCACTTCACAAAAAATCATTCCATCATAGTGCCTTAAATATCGTTACTGAGACAACCTCGGCAGCTTCCCAGGCAGAGAATTCCACTGCTTCGCTGCTCTCTGGGGAAACCAGCTCCTCCTCATCTCCTGCTTACATCCGAGGTTTCCAGATAACGCGAACCAGTGGCAGCTCTCCAATTGCTTCTAAAAATAAAGGCACCGCCAGGCCTTGCCCTCACAGAGACGCTGCGTCACCATGCTCTGTGACAGAGAACTGTGACGAAGCAACGCAGGCGGGGCTGCACCGAGGAGGGGCAAGAAAAGACACTGGTGTGTCCACAGTGACCATGGTGCCTGAACCCCCGCAAGAAACTGTGTGAGGGGACAGTGCGGAGGGAGATTCACTCTGTGTCTGACCCCGGGACTGTGTGAGGGGACGGAGTGGAGGGAGGGTCACTCTCTGTCTAACCCCGGGAGTGTGTGAGGGGACGGTGTGGAGGGAGATTCACTCTGTGTCTGACCCCGGGACTGTGTGAGGGGACGGAGTGGAGGGAGGGTTACTCTCTGTCTGACCCCGGGAGTGTGTGATGGGACGGTGTGGAGGGAGGGTCACTCTGTGTCTGACCCCAGGACTGTGTGAGGGGATGAAGTGGAGGGAGGGTTACTCTCTGTCTGACCCCGGGAGTGTGTGATGGGACGGTGTGGAGGGAGGGTCACTCTGTGTCTGACACCGGGAGTGTGTGATGGGACGGTATGGAGGGAGATTCACTCTGTGTCTGACCCCAGGAGTGTGTGATGGGACGGTGTGGAGGGAGATTCACTCTGTGTCTGACCCCAGGAGTGTGTGATGGGACGGTGCAGAGGGAGGGTCACTCTCTGTCTGACCCCGGGAGTGTGTGAAGGGACGGTGTGGAGGGAGATTCACTCTGTGTCTGACCCCGGGAGTGTGTGATGGGACGGTGTGGAGGGAGGGTCACTCTGTGTCTGACCCCGGGAGTGTGTGATGGGACGGTGTGGAGGGAGATTCACTCTGTGTCTGACCCCGGGAGTGTGTGATGGGACTTTGTGGAGGGAGATTCACTCTGTGTCTGACCCCGGGAGGGTGTGATGGGACGGTGTGGAGGGAGATTCACTCTGTGTCTGACCCCGGGAGTGTGTGAGGGGACGGAGTGGAGGGAGGGTCACTCTGTGTCTGACACCGGGAGTGTGTGATGGGACGGTGTGGAGGGAGGGTCACTCTCTGTCTGACCCCGGGAGTGTGTGATGGAACGGTGTGGAGGGAGGGTCACTCTGTGTCTGACCCCGGGAGCGTGTGATGGGATGGTGTGGAGGGAGATTCACTCTGTGTCTGACCCCGGGAGTGTGTGATGGGACGGAGTGGAGGGAGATTCACTCTGTGTCTGACTCCGGGAGTGTGTACTGGGATGGTGTAGAGGGAGATTCACTCTGTGTCTGACTCCGGGAGTGTGTGATGGGACGGTGTGGAGGGAGATTCACTCTGTGTCTGACTCCGGGAGTGTGTGATGGGACGGTGCAGAGGGAGAGTCACTCTCTGTCTAACCCCGGGAGTGTGTGAGGGGACGGTGTGGAGGGAGATTCACTCTGTGTCTGACCCCGGGAGTGTGTGATGGGACGGTGTGGAGGGAGGGTCACTCTGTGTCTGACCCCGGGAGTGTGTGATGGGACGGTGTGGAGGGAGATTCACTCTGTGTCTGACCCCGGGAGTGTGTGATGGGACTTTGTGGAGGGAGATTCACTCTGTGTCTGACCCCGGGAGGGTGTGATGGGACGGTGTGGAGGGAGATTCACTCTGTGTCTGACCCCGGGAGTGTGTGAGGGGACGGAGTGGAGGGAGGGTCACTCTGTGTCTGACACCGGGAGTGTGTGATGGGACGGTGTGGAGGGAGGGTCACTCTGTGTCTGACACCGGGAGTGTGTGATGGGACGGTATGGAGGGAGATTCACTCTGTGTCTGACCCCAGGAGTGTGTGATGGGACGGTGTGGAGGGAGGGTCACTCTCTGTCTGACCCCGGGAGTGTGTGATGGGACGGTGTGGAGGGAGGGTCACTCTGTGTCTGACACCGGGAGTGTGTGATGGGACGGTGTGGAGGGAGGGTCACTCTGTGTCTGACACCGGGAGTGTGTGATGGGACGGTATGGAGGGAGATTCACTCTGTGTCTGACCCCAGGAGTGTGTGATGGGACGGTGTGGAGGGAGGGTCACTCTCTGTCTGACCCCGGGAGTGTGTGATGGGACGGTGCAGAGGGAGGGTCACTCTCTGTCTGACCCCGGGAGTGTGTGAGGGGACGGAGTGGAGGGAAGGTCACTCTGTGTCTGACCCCGGGAGTGTGTGATGGGACGGTGTGGAGGGAGATTCACTCTGTGTCTGACCCCGGGAGTGTGTGAGGGGACGGAGTGGAGGGAGGGTCACTCTGTGTCTGACACCGGGAGTGTGTGATGGGATGGTATGGAGGGAGATTCACTCTGTGTCTGACCCCAGGAGTGTGTGATGGGACGGTGCAGAGGGAGGGTCACTCTCTGTCTGACCCCGGGAGTGTGTGATGGGACGGTGCAGAGGGAGGGTCACTCTCTGTCTGACCCCGGGAGTGTGTGATGGGACGGTGCAGAGGGAGGGTCACTCTCTGTCTGACCCCGGGAGTGTGTGAGGGGACGGAGTGGAGGGAAGGTCACTCTGTGTCTGACCCCGGGAGTGTGTGATGGGAAGGTGTGGAGGGAGATTCACTCTGTGTCTGACCCCGGGAGTGTGTGAGGGGACGGAGTGGAGGGAAGGTCACTCTGTGTCTGACCTCGGGACTGTGTGAGGGGACAGAGTGGAGGGAGATTCACTCTGTGTCTGACCCCGGGAGTGTGTGATGGGACGGAGTGGAGGGAGATTCACTCTGTGTCTGACTCCGGGAGTGTGTACTGGGATGGTGTAGAGGGAGATTCACTCTGTGTCTGACTCCGGGAGTGTGTGATGGGACGGTGTGGAGGGAGATTCACTCTGTGTCTGACTCCGGGAGTGTGTGATGGGACGGTGTGGTGGGAGATTCACTCTGTGTCTGACCCCGGGAGTGTGTGATGGGATGGTGTGGAGGGAGATTCACTCTGTGTCTGACCCCGGGAGTGTGTGATGGGACGGTGTGGAGGGAGATTCACTCTGTGTCTGACCCCGGGAGTGTGTGATGGGACGGAGTGGAGAATGGTCCTAAGTGATTAGAGTAGAGTTTAACCGGGGGACGAGTGTAGACGAAATCACCAGCTCCCGCAGCTGTATCGGCCTTTCTGGTTGAAGTCACCTTTCACAGTGAGGTCAATTTCCCAACCTCTCCCCCACACTGCAAATGTCTAAACCATTCCTCCCAGTTAACCCTCCCTGCAAGAATTTCCTCACCCAACAGTTTGAAGCATAAGATATTGCAACATGAGGCTATTTGGCCCTTCGAGTATGTACCATCAATCCATCATGGCTGATTTACTATCCCTCTCGACACCATTCTCCTCCCCATGACCTTTGACGCTCTCACTAATCCAGAACCTATCAACCTATACACTCAATGACATCCTCTCCACACCCACTCTATCTGTGTCCTCTGGTCCTAGACTCCCCCACTATAGGAAACATCCTCTCCACATCCACTCTATCTGTGTCCTCTGGTCCTAGACTCCCCCACTATAGGAAACATCCTCTCCACATCCACTCTATCTGTGTCCTCTGGTCCTAGACTCCCCCACTATAGGAAACATCCTCTCCACATCCACTCTATCTGTGTCCTCTGGTCCTAGACCCCCACTATAGGAAACATCCTCTCCACATCCACTCTATCTGTGTCCTCTGGTCCTAGACTCACCCACTATAGGAAACATCCTCTCCACACCCACTCTATCTGTGTCCTCTGGTCCTAGACTCCCCCACTATAGGAAACATCCTCTCCACATCCACTCTATCTGTGTCCTCTGGTCCTAGACTCCCCCACTATAGGAAACTTCCTCTCCACATCTACTCTATCTGTGTCCTCTGGTCATAGATTCCCCCACTATAGGAAACACCCTCTCCACATCCACTCTATCTGTGTCCTCTGGTCCCAGACTCCCTCACTATAGGAAACATCCTCTCCACATCCACCCTATCTCAGCCTTTCAGTATTCAATAGGTTTCGATGAGATCTCACCTTCATTCCATTTAGACGAGTGGTGGGTGGTGACCCCATTGAAATCTATCTAATATTGAAAGGATAAGACCCAGGCACTGAACACACGTGTGTTAACCCTTTAATTTCCCAGATAAGAAAATAGCATCCATTATCACACCACCAGGTTCAGGAACAGTTATTACCCCTCAACCATCAGGTTCCTGAACCAGTGAGGATAACCTCAACTCTGAACTGATTCCATCGGGAAGGAGGTACAGGAGCCTCAGGTCCCACACCACCAGGTTCAGGAACAGTTATTACCCCTCAACCATCAGGTTCCTGAACCAGTGAGGATAACCTCAACTCTGAACTGATTCCATCGGGAAGGAGGTACAGGAGCCTCAGGTCCCACTCCACCAGGTTCAGGAACAGTTATTATCCCTCAACCATCAGGCTCCTGAACCAGTGAGGAGAACCTCAACTCTGAACTGATTCCATCGGGAAGGAGATACAGGAGCCTCAGGTCCCACACCACCAGGTTCAGGAACAGTTATTACCCCTCAACCATCAGGCTCCTGAACCAGTGAGGAGAACCTCAACTCTGAACTGATTCCATCGGGAAGGAGGTACAGGAGCCTCAGGTCCCACACCACCAGGTTCAGGAACAGTTATTACCCCTCAACCATCAGGCTCCTGAACCAGTGAGGATAACCTCAACTCTGAACTGATTCCATCGGGAAGGAGGTACAGGAGCCTCAGGTCCCACACCACCAGGTTCAGGAACAGTTATTACCCCTCAACCATCAGGCTCCTGAACCAGTGAGGATAACCTCAACTCTGAACTGATTCCATCGGGAAGGAGGTACAGGAGCCTCAGGTCCCACACCACCAGGTTCAGGAACAGTTATTACCCCTCAACCATCAGGCTCCTGAACCAGAGGGGATAACTTCACTCGCCCCATCACTGAAATGTTCCCACAACCAGCAGACTGACTTTCAAGGTCTCCTCATCACGGCTTCCCGATGTTTACAGCTGGCTTATTGTTGTTATGTCTTCTATCTGCGTTTGCACACTTCTTTATCTTTGCGCTCTGGATGAACGCCCCAGTTGAGCACTGTCATGGATTCTGTTATTTTTCCACAGATGTACCGAGCATGCCCAAAAGAGAATGAACCTGAGGATTGTACATGATGACCTTGATGATACATTTACTTTGAACTCTGGTGACTGGAATGACAGATCTTCCCCACCAGAGATTCTGCAGATACTGGAAATCCAGGGCTGGCAGGCCGGGCAACGCGGACGAAGGGGAGGAGACAGTCGACTTGCGGGGGCGGGGGGGGGCCCGCGCGACCCTTCCTCGAGATGACAAATTTGCAGGCTGCAGCTGGGTGTGTTGGATAGCATCGGGGTGAAAATGACCAAGAGACAAAAACCTCGCGTTTCTGCTGGTACTCTGAACCTGCTCACCAACTCCGTAAGGCGTGGGAGCAGAATCAGGACATTCAGCTCATCCAGGCTGCTCGTTCCACAATGGCTGACGAACATCTGACACCCTGACTAATCAAAAACCTATCAATCTCCACTTGGCCTTCAAAGCCAATTAATTCCACAGTGT
Source organism: Hypanus sabinus (assembly GCF_030144855.1). Classification (NCBI taxonomy): domain Eukaryota; kingdom Metazoa; phylum Chordata; class Chondrichthyes; order Myliobatiformes; family Dasyatidae; genus Hypanus; species Hypanus sabinus. Next base: position 3,667,437 of record NC_082736.1, read on the forward strand.
CAGCACCTCCTCATCTCTTCTAAATGGACTTCCCTCTGTTCTGAGGCTGTGCCCTCCCCTGCCACGGAAAACACCCACTCTGTCTGGGCCTTTCAATACTCGAGAGGTTCCAATAAGATCCCCTTCTCAGTCTTTCCGACTGCAGCAAATACAGGCAGACAGCCATCAAACGCTCCTCGTAAATTAATCCTGGCATTCCCAGAATCACTCATGAACCTCCTCTGGACCCTCTCCAACGCCAGCCCAAAAGCGCTCAGGATAGTCTAAATGCAGCCAGACCAGCTCCTCATAGAGCCTCAGAATCACATCCTTCCTCTTATATTCTAGTCCTCTCGAAATGAATCCTAACTTCACATTTGCCATCCTCACCACAGACTCAACCTGCAAATTAACCTTTAGAGAATCCCGCACGAGGACTCCCACATCCCTCTGCACTTCCGATGTTTGAATTCTCTCATTTAGAAAATAGTTTAGGTCTTTATTCCTTGTACCAAAGCATGATCATTCACCGTCCTTGCTTCCTGACCAGCCACCAGCTTAAGCACTGGCATATTTCCTCTCAAAACCCTTGGTAGCTCAATCTCCTTTATTGCACCAAGAATAACGTCCCCAAGCCTCCCAATCAAACCTCCTTACCCCTGGTATCACTTGTCTCTATTCACTATAGAGTGCCCAGACACAGACAGGAGGCAGTTCGGCCCACTGGGTCCATGCTAGCTCAGAACAATCCTATCAATCATATGCTCCTTTTCCCTCTCCTGAGTCCTGCCAAGCCATCGGTTCTACGAGCAGCCAAATCAGATATATATGTCTGGGGTGCCTGAGACTTTTGCACAGTGCTATCATAATTTTATGTATCGCACCGTACTGCTCCCACAAAAACAAATTTCATGACAGGTGTGAGTGATGATAAACCTGATTTTGATCTGGGTCTCTATTGTGGACTGAGAGTGGGAAAGGGGCAGGGAGAGGGGAATCATGGTTGGGAAAAGGGGAAGGGAGAGGGGAGGGAGCAGGAAGCACCAGAGAGACATTCTGTAATGATCAATAAACTGATTGTTTGGAATCAAATGACCTTGCCTGGTGTCTCAGGGCTGGGTGTGTCTGTACCCACCCCTGACACTCCTTCTCTGCCCCCTGTCCCACACCCCTCCCGCGGCGCTCCACCCTCACCATTCCCAACATCCTTTGCTCCCGCCAGATTTACAAACTCGCTCTCCGCTCCATGTTGACAAATACAGTACTGAGTAAAAGTCTCAGGCACCCTGGCTCTGCGCGTGCCCAAGTCCTTTCGCTCAGTATCATATATTCTTTATTGCTTTTATTATGCACTCCTGCCGCAAATCAACAAACTTCTCGACATGTGCCAGCGACATAAACCGGACTCTGACTTTCCAGCAGAACCCTGGATCTGAAATTCCTCAGCCACCCCAGAATTATTCTGGCAAATTTTTCCAGCACCTTCACCAAGTTCAAAGTACAGTTATTATCAAACTATGTAGAACCTCGAGATTCGTCTTCTTGCAGACACAAAATGAAGCTGCGCCACAGAACCTTTTTAAAGAAAGCCCCCACACAACAAGGCCATTAAACGTGCAAAAAGAATAAATCTCACACACAACCAAGAGCGAACAAATAGCACCAATGGCAGCGTTCCCAGAAGCCACTCCACAGCCAGGAGCCACCGAGCTGTGCCAAGACAGCCCAGGAGCCACCGAGCTGTGCCAGGACAGCCCAGGAGCTGGTGGCTCAGGCCACAGTCACCGAGCCTCCCATTTCTGAGCTGCGTCAACGGCAACCGAACCAGGCAGCGTCGGATCCAAGATTCCCGCACCTTCCAGCTCAAACTGTCCTTCCCAAAGTCAGAGAACTAGAGTTGGTCACAACAGGAAGACTCGGATTTATTAAGGCTCAGAATAACTGTTTTTGTCTCTGCTCTGCAATAATTACACCCCAGGATATCTCCTGTTGTTTTAAAAAGTTTGCTTCTGATGTGCCAAAATCACAGGGAGCCAGATTTCAAGAATGCTTATCACAAAACTCGAGTGGCTTTATTCCCAGAGCCCCACCAAGACAACCAGCTAGATAATTATTGCTGTTCCTTGTGACTACACGGAGGCTTTCAACAACCCCTCGAGGCGTTAAACAGATTACAGAGGCCACGCGCTTTAAATTAATGCTGGCTGGATCACTGAAGGAAGTTAAGCAACACACGAGAGCTTTTCGGGAAGGGAGTAGCTGGCAAACTCCTGTGGGGGATTAATCACGCCTACAAAGGAATAGCTTGCATGTTCAGATATACTTCAAGCACGAAGGGATACACAGACTTGTTGAAGCATACCAGGGACTGCATTCCTTACTGGGTACAGGAGTTTACCTACAGAAGAAGAAGTGGCTACTAACAGTATGCCAGTGGTCATCTGCCCATCCACCACAGAGATGCACACCACCGTTGTAACGCCTGGTTATCCGAGTTCCTGCCAGTCTGGCCATTCTCCTCTGACCTCCCTCATTAACGAGGGGTTTTCACCCACTGAACTGCCCCTCACTGGATGGTTTCTGTTTTTCACACAATTCTCTGTAAACTCTAGAGACTGTTGTGTGTGAAAATCCCAGGAGATCAGCAGTTTCTGAGATACTCAGACCACCCCATCTGGCAACAACAGTCAAAGTCACTCAGATCACATTTCGTCCCCGTTCTGATGTTTGGTCTGAACAACAACTGAACCTCCGGACCGTGTCCGCGTGCTCTGATGCCCTGAGTTGCTGCCACGTGATTGGCTGTTTCGATACCTGCATTGGGGTATAGGTGTATCTAATAAAGTGCTGGTGCTGTAGTATGTGGAATGAGAACTGAAGAAAGAACTCAGAATATTTTTTTTAAATAAGGATCTAACTGGATAGAAGCCAGGCACTACACTCCTTACCACACACACAATGCTGGGGGAACTCAGCAGTCCCGGCAGCAACCACGGAAAAGAGTAAACAGTCAACGTTTCGGCCGAGATCCTTCATCAGGACTGGAAAGAGAACCGAGAAGTCAGACAAAGAAGATGGTGGTGGGGGGGGGGGGGGGGGGGGAGGGAGTACAAGATGGTGATCGGTGAAACCGGGAGGTGCAGAGGAGGTTTACAATGATGTTGCCGGGATCAGAGAGCATGCCTTATGAGAATACGTTGAGTGAACTCGGCCTTTTCTCCTCGGAGCGACGGAGGGTGAGAGGTGACCTGATAGAGGTGTATAAGATGATGAGAGGCATTGATCGTGTGGATAGTCAGAGGCTTTTCCCCAGGGCTGAAATGGTTGCCACAAGAGGACACAGGTCTAAGGTGCTGAGGAGATGTCAGGGGTAAGTTTTTCACACAGAGAGAGGTGGGTGCGTAGAATGGGTTGCCAGCAACGGTGGTGGAGGTGGATACGATAGGGTCTTTTGGATAGGGACATGGAGCTTAGAAAAATAGAGGGCTATAGGTAAGCCTAGTGATTTCTAAGGTAGGGACATGTTCGGCACAACTTTGTGGGCTGAAGGCCTGTATTGTGCTGTAGGTTTTCTATGTTTTCAAGACATGTGTGAGTGATGATAAACCTGATTCTGATCTGGGTCTCTATTGTGGACTGAGAGTGGGAAGGGGGCAGGGAGAGGGGGATCATGGTTGGGAAAAGGGGAAGGGAGAGGGGAGGGAGCGGGAAGCACCAGAGAGACATTCTGTAATGATCAATAAACCGATTGTTTGGGATCAAATGACCTTGCCTGGTGTCTCAGGGCTGGGTGTGTCTGTACCCGTCCCTGACACTCCTTCTCTGCCCCCTGTCCCACACCCCTCCCTCACTATATTCATGACCCCAGGACTTCTGCGCAGTGAAATGTGCCCTTTGCGTTAACCAGCAACACACCCAAGGACGTGCTGGGAGCAGCACGTCAGTTTGCCACACTTTCCGCCACCACAAACAGCATCTCCACAGATCAGCGCACGCAGCAAAGCAAGCCTCTCTCTTTCCTGCCTCCAAGCCCAGGCCGGGACAGGCCTGCGGCAAATGCCAGAACCGTGACTGTCCTAACCCCGTACGGCCGCCCGCCCAAAGTTCAAAGAAAGGTCAGATATGCCACCATACACACTTCCTTGTGGGGATTCACAGTGAATCCGAGAACCAGTGAAAGACCACACCAACAGGGCGGACAAACAACCGCATGAATACAAAATAATAAGCAGATTTATCATCACTGGCACACATCCTGAAATTTGTTGTTATGTGGCAGCAGTACATTGCAAGGCATAATGATATAAACAGTAAATGTTTAACTTTAAAAAATATTAGTAGTATAAAAAGAGAATAAGTAGTGAGGTGCTGTTCATGGGTTCAATGTCCATTCAGAAATCTGATGGCAGAGGGGAAGAAGCTGTTCCTGAATCGCTGAGTGTGTGTCTTCAGGCTCCTGTACCTCCTCCCTGATGGCAGAGGGGAAGAAGCTGTTCCTGAATCGATGAGTGTGTGTCTTCAGGCTCCTGTACCTCCTCCCTGATGGCAGAGGGGAAGAAGCTGTTCCTGAATCGTTGAGTGTGTGTCTTCAGGCTCCTGTACCTCCTTCCTGATGGAATTTGTTCAGAGTTGAGGTTATCCTCACTGGTTCAGGAGCCTGATGGTTGAGGGGTAATAACTGTTCCTGAACCTGGTGGTGTGGGACCTGAGGCTCCTGTACCTCCTTCCCAATGGAATCAGTTCAGAGTTGAGGTTATCCTCACTGGTTCAGGAGCCTGATGGTTGAGGGGTAATAACTGTTCCTGAACCTGGTGGTGTGGGACCTGAGGCTCCTGTACCTCCTTCCCAATGGAATCAGTTCAGAGTTGAGGTTATCCTCACTGGTTCAGGAGCCTGATGGTTGAGGGGTAATAACTGTTCCTGAACCTGGTGGTGTGGGACCTGAGGCTCCTGTACCTCCTTCCCGATGGAATCAGTACAGAGTTGAGGTTATCCTCACTGGTTCAGGAGCCTGATGGTTGAGGGGTAATAACTGTTCCTGAACCTGGTGATGTGGGACCTGAGGCTCCTGTACCTCCTTCCTGATGGCAGCAGTGAGAAGAGAGCATGACACACGTAACACTTAAATGACAGGAAAAGTCTCAGAAATGTACATGGGGGGGGGGAGAGAAGGAAGAGGAGGGGGTCTGCCTGGAGGCAAAAAGAGGAGTGCGAGGGAATTCATGTGGGTCCCAAAGGCCAGGAACAGAGCAGTTGGGCCGAACAGCCTCACTCTATACTGTTCAACTGATGCAAAACCAAACTTCACAGACACAGACTCAAGTCAAATACACTACTCTAGAGGTCATGGGCTAAGGGTGAAAGGTAAAATGTTGAAGGGGAACACTGAGAGCGTGGAACGAGCTGGCAGTGCAAGTGGTAGATGCCAGTGTCTAAGAGAGGTTTAGATGGGTGCGTGGATGGGGGGGATCCGCCACGGACGAGGTGGCCAAAGGACCAGGTTCTGTGCTGCAGTATTCTATACCCACGACAAACAGCTGCTAACGCAGAAACTTTTCTCAATAGGTGATAACATTATTCAAATATTTGTGAGAAGCAGGCTTGGGCACGTCTGAAAGCTGCACCTGGCTGAGCAAGTTTTAGAGTTACAGCCTCCTGTTGCTGAGGTAAAATCGATGACAGAACAGAAACCGGTACCCCAGGGCTTTCGAGCCTGCTCAGCCCACAATGTCAGTGTTACTCATGAGCTTGGACAGTGCAGGGGCTCAAAGCGTGAGGGGGGACCTTTCAAATGCTGAAGGCCTTGACAGAGTAGATGTGGAAAGGACGCTTCCCACGGTGGGGAGTCTAAGACAAGGGGGCATAGCCTCAGAATTGAGGGGTGCCCTTCCCTTCCCGTCCAGGTGAAGGGTCTCGGTACGAAACGTCATCCCCCTTCCTTTCCGGGCCTGATGGAAGTTCTTGGCCTGGAATGTCACCCCCCCACCCCCACCACACCTTCCTTTCTGGGCCTGATGAAGGGCCTCGGCCTGGAATGTCACCCCCCCACCCCCACCACACCTTCCTTTCCGGGCCTGATGAAGGGCCTCGGCCTGGAATGTCACCTCCCCCCCCACCACCACATCTTCCTTTCCGGGCCTGATGAAGGGCCTCGGCCTGGAATGTCACCCCCTCCCACCACCACACCTTCCTTTCCAGGCCTGATGAAGGGCCTCAGCCTGGAATGTCGACTGTTTATTCATTTCCATAGATGTTGCCTAACCTGCTGAGTTCCTCTTTTGTACGCGCAGCTCAAGACGGGGGTAGAGAAATCGGAGCAAGGGCTCGACAAGTTCCTCCTTGCCCTAGTCCTGTGGCCTACTCACCATCCTAAGAGACTGTTTTCTCTACGCCTCAAACCAACCCCCCCCCCCCACCCCCCAGAGGAGAACACCCTCTGTCTGTGTACCCACCAACCCGTCTTTCTGGCCAAGAGAAACACCCAGCAAACTCAAACTCTATCCTGGCTAAAGAAACCTCTCCGCATCTGTTTTAAACACCCTTCTATCCCAGGCCGGCCCAGCAAACTCCAAACTGGTTTAACCCTAACCCAGTCACAGGTCCGTTTACACCGACTCGTCAGCCTACTTTGGATTCTGGGAAGAAACCAGACATTCCACGGAGACTCCTTACAGAACGGCGCCAGAAATCAACTCTGGAGCTCCGCTCTGCTACCATGGCGACCGTCCGCCTTGGGTTACGTGCACGAATGCGGAGGAACGAGAGAAGCCGCCGAGAGTGATGGGTGTGAACGCGGCCAAGTTCTCCACCCCTGGTAGAACCTGACAGTGATATGAACGGTTGGAATGCTGAATAAATCTGCCATTGCCCCTGGTGACACAGTAACTCTCCTCAAACTCCAGATGAAATACTGTATTACCACTCTCGTGCCTTCCTTGCAATTGTACCAGTACGTTGGGCCAAGGTCAGATCTTCAGGAAAACCACTCTTGTAAAAATCATGTTCAATTTCCGTTTTCGTTGTGAATGCTCCTGTCCAATGCCAAGTATCTACAATCTGCTGCGAGTTAAGATCCCCGTTGCACCTGTGGTTTACTCGACCGCCTGGTGATAAACTCGACTTTTACAAGCTCCAGTCCCAAATGGGAAAGGTAGTCACAGCTCGATACAGGGGATTGGCCCCAAGGAGCGAGCAAGGGAAATGGAGGGACGTTAGGATGGAAGTGTCAGTTCTGGGTTTCAGGGAGGATGAAAATACCCAAACAATTAATAACCAGAATATTTGAAGGAATGTAGAACTCGGAGACTAATGTGATAAAGAGCAAGGGAGCCATTTGATTAATCTGGGCTCAAGATCCAAGATTGTGGAATGACATTTCCAGCACGCAAAGGAGAATGAAATAATAATTTCTCCGGATCTGATGCAGCACAAAAAAAAGACAGACGGGACTCATTTACGGGATATGCACTCAGACACTCGGTACCGCTGGAGTCAGAGTGAACGTGTGCATCTGCTGGGATCACAGCACCCCCCGCAGAAACAAGAGAAATCCCAGCAGGCCAGGCAGCAGCCCTGGCAAACAGTACAGGCCATGTGAGATCCTCGATCAGGACTGAGGGAAAATAACAAACGAGGCGTCAAGAGTTGGGGGGGGGGGGGGGGGTAACACAATGTGAAAGGTGGCACCAGGAGGGGGAGGGGTGAAGTACAGGGCTGGGAAGTTGATTGAAGGAGAATCCCGGCTGGAAAGGGGGGGTTAATAGAAGAGGACAGAAGGCAGGAGCAGCACCAGAGGGAGGCGATGAGGTGAGAGGGGGAAAGGGGATGGGGGAATGGTGAAATGGCTGGTCGTACCGTCAGGTTGGAGGCTACCCAGCAGGAACACAAGGAGTCGTTCCTCCAACCTGAGGGTGGTCTCATCGTGGCAGGACTGACATGTCAGGACAGGCAGCTGAATTAAAATGGGTGGCCGCTATGAGATCAGGCCACACCGGGACCACCGGGTACAGTCGATGAACCCAGCCGACTCACAGGTGAAGTGTCGCCTCGCCTGGAAGGACTGTCTGGGGCCCTGAACGGAGGTGAGGGAGGAGGTGTCGGGGCAGGTGTAGCACTTGTTCCGCTTGCAAGGAGGAGTGCCAGGAGGGAGATCGGGCGGGGGGGGGGGGGGTACGAACGGACAAGGGAGTCGCGCAGGGAGCGATCCCTGCGGAAAGCAGAAAGTCGGGGGGATGGGTGGTGGGATCCCGTTGGAGATGGCGTAAGTAATGGAGAATTATGTGCTGGATGCCGAGGCGACTGGTGTGGTGGGTGGGGGCAAGAGGAAACCTATGAGGGCAGCCCCCTTCTGTGGAGGGAGGGCAGACATCCTCATCAGACAGTCTTATTCACAAAGAACTTCATGCACAGCATCCCAGTCTCCGGCCCGTTTCCCATCCAGTCCCAGGACATCAAAACAGACTTCAATCCTCTCTCATTTTTGTAAACAATTACATGGAATAAGCAGTTTGAGATTGAAAACTGAAGCTTATTTAATGTCACTTCCCGTGTGCAAGTGTAAAGGAGAACTGTTGCGCCAAGTCTGATGCAGCTAAGGAACAAAACAATCCAAAAGACACACAAAAATATAAACACACATAAAGTTTGCTGGGCACAGGAGCGTCTGTACACAAGGTGACTCTGAGAGGAGATGATAAAGTAGTGGTAGTTGGGGGGTGTGGAGGGGCAGGTTAGTGGGGGGAGGTGTTGAGTCTGGAGGTCCCGGCGTGGATGCTACGAAACCTCCTCCCTGACAGAGTCCATGAGCAGGGTGGGTGGGATCTTTCATAATATCAACAACGACAATTTGAAATTGAAGGCTTTCATAAAGTTGTAAACTTTACCACAGAGAAAGTGCCATTTGGCCCATCACATTCCCAGAGGGGGGGCCAAGAAAATACTATCCCATCTGATGGTCTCATCAAAGATCAAACAGGTACTTTAAGTTCAAGGGCAGGGATGGCAGTGAGTGCCACACCTCACCACTCTTTACCTATTTAGGAATCGGCCCTTCTGCCCCTCCATGCTGTGCTATCCCAGCAACTTCCAGTTTAACCCTAACCGATCAATAGGTTTCCAGACCTTGGCCACAATACCTCCTTGTGCAGCCGGATCATCGATTTCCTCACTTGTAGACCCCGGTCAGTTTGGATTGGCAACATCTCCGTCGACACAGGAGCACAACCGGGATGTGTGCCTAGCCCCCGCCCTACTCGCTTTCCACCTGTGGCCGCGTGGCTAAGCACAGCTCCAAAACCGCGTTTAAGTTTGCTGACGACACCACTGTCACTGGCCGAATCAAAGGTGGTGATGAATCAGCCCACAGCAGGGGTCCCTGACCGTTTTTACCCACGACGGTGGGGGGCGGTGTTGTTCAAGTAGGGTTGCCAGCTTCCTCTCTCCCAAATAAGGGACAAAAGTAGCAGTCAAATACGGGACACTTGTGTTTCCCCAAGACAGACTACCATGTCCATGATACTTTGCGTGGGAATCTGTGTGCGCACCTGTGACGTGTGCATACGTGACGTGCACATACGTGTACGTGCCAGTTTGTTTCTCTCCAAATCAGTTTTGGCTAAACCTTCCTAATTCCGTTAAGTGAAACCACACTGTACATACATTATTTCTACTTTATATAGGCTGTGTATTTATCACACCGTTCCCGCTTTTACTATACATTAGTGCTATTGTAGGTTTTCTGTGCTGTTGGGTATGATTTGGCAGGTTATTTCAAGTTCAACAGTGCGTTACAGGGAATGAGGAAAGGAGCAGCTGACTCGTGTCGTTCTGTACCGTTTCCTCGCAGCCCGGGACCACTGGCCGACAGGAGGGCGACTGAAAATCTGGCTGAGTGGTGCCACAACCACCTCTCACTCAGGAAGAGGTCCAGGAGCCGGTCCTCATTGGGGATGAGAGGCGGAGGGGGCCAGCAGCCTTAAACTCCTCGGTGTTGTCACTGCAGAGGAGCTGACTTGGCCCAGCAGGTGAGTACAACTACGAAGAAAGCACAGCAGCAGCACCTCCACTTCCCAAGCAGTTTGCAGCGATTTGGCATGACGGATAAAACTTTGACAAACTTATATAGTGGACTGGCTAAGTCACAGCCTGGGATGGAAACACCAAGACCCTTGAATGGAAAATCCTGCAAAATGTAGTGGATATGACCCAGTCCATCACAGGTAAAGACCCCCCCCCCCCCAATCACTGAGCACATCGACATGGAGCATTATCGCAGGAAAGCAGGGACCCCACCACCCAGGACATGCTCTCTTCTCACTGCTGCCATCAGGGAGGTACAGGAGCCTCAGGTCCCACACCACCAGGCTCAGGAACAGTTATTACCCCTCAACCATCAGGCTCCTGAACCAATGAGGATAACCTCAACTCTGAACTGATTCCATCGGGAAGGAGGTACAGGAGCCTCAGGTCCCACACCACCAGGTTCAGGAACAGTTATTACCCCTCAACCATCAGGCTCCTGAACCAGTGAGGATAACCTCAATTCTGAACTGATTCCATCGGGAAGGAGGTACAGGAGCCTCAGGTCCCACACCACCAGGTTCAGGAACAGTTATTACCCCTCGACCATCAGGCTCCTGAACCAGTGAGGATAACTTCAACTCTGAACTGATTCCATCAGGAAGGAGGTACAGGAGCCTCAGGTCCCACACCACCAGGTTCAGGAACAGTTATTACCCCTCAACCATCAGGCTCCTGAACCAGTGAGGATAACCTCAACTCTGAACTGATTCCATCGGGAAAGAGGTACAGGAGCCTCAGGTCCCACACCACCAGGTTCAGGAACAGTTATTACCCCTCAACCATCAGGCTCCTGACCCAGTGAGGATAACTTCTCTTGTCCCATCACTGAACTGTTCCCACAACCCATGGACTCAATCTTCGCCTCATGTTCTCGATATTTACTCTTCTCTTTTGTATTTGCAGTTTGTTGTCCGCCCTGCTGGGAGCAGTCTTTCATTGATTCTGTTATCGTTATTGGATTTACTGAGGATGCCCTCAAGCAAATGAATCTCAGGGTTGTATATGGTGACATATATGTACTTCGATAATAAGCTTACTTTGAAATTTAAACACAATTGCACCCACTTTCTCTGGCAGTTCATTCATATACCCACCAGCCACTGCATTAAAAAAAAATCTACGCTGAAGTGACCTTTAAATCTTACACTTTACGGTAGCGTGACATTCAGCCCGATGTTATCACAGCTCAGGATGTCGGAGTTCAGAGTTCAACCCAGGTTCAATTCCCATCACACGGTAGTGTAGTGATTAACACAACGTTTTACAGTACCAGTGACCCGGGTTCGATTCCCATCACACGGTAGTGTAGTGATTAACACAACGTTTTACAGTACCAGTGACCCGGGTTCGATTCCCAACACACGGTAGTGTAGTGATTAACACAACGTTTTACAGTACCAGTGACCCGGGATCGATTCCCATCACACTGTAGTGTAGTGATTAACACAACGTTTTACAGTACCAGTGACCCCTGTTCGATTCCCATCACACGGTAGTGTAGTGATTAACACAACGTTTTACAGTACCAGTGACCCCTGTTCGATTCCCATCACACGGTAGTGTAGTGATTAACACAACGTTTTACAGTACCAGTGACCCCTGTTCGATTCCCATCACACGGTAGTGTAGTGATTAACTCAACGTTTTACAGTACCAGTGACTCGGGTTCGATTCCCATCACACTGTAGTGTAGTGATTAACACAACGTTTTACAGTACCAGTGACCTGGGTTCGATTCCCATCACACGGTAGTGTAGTGATTAACACAACATTTTACAGTACCAGTGACCTGGGTTCGATTCCCATCTCACGGTAGTGTAGTGGTTAACACAACGTTTTACAGTACCAGTGACCGGGGTTCAATTCCCATCACACGGTAGTGTAGTGATTAACACAACGTTTTACAGTACCAGTGACCCGGGTTCGATTCCCATCACACGGTAGTGTAGTGATTAACACAACGTTTTACAGTATCAGTGACCCGGGTTCCATTCCCATCACACGGTAGTGTAGTGGTTAGCACAACGTTTTACAGTACTAGTGACCCGGGTTCGATTCCCATCACACGGTAGTGTAGTCGTTAACTCAACGTTTTACAGTACCAGTGACCCTGGTTCGATTCCCAACACACGGTAGTGTAGTGATTAACTCAACGTTTTACAGTATCAGTGACCTGGGTTCGATTCCCATCACACGGTAGTGTACTGGTTAACACAACGTTTTACAGTACCAGTGACCCGGGTTCCATTCCCATCACACGGTAGTGTAGTGGTTAACACAACGTTTTACAGTACCAGTGACGCGGGTTCGATTCCCATCACACGGTAGTGTAGTGATTAACACAACGTTTTACAGTACCAGTGACCCGGGTTCGATTCCCATCACACGGTAGTGTAGTGGTTAACACAATGTTTTACAGTACCAGTGACCCGGGTTCCATTCCCATCACACGGTAGAGTAGTGGTTAACACAACGTTTTACAGTACCAGTGACCCGGGTTCGATTCCCATCACACGGTAGTGTAGTGATTAACACAACGTTTTACAGTACCAGTGACCCGGGTTCGATTCCCATCACACGGTAGTGTAGTGGTTAGCACAACGTTTTACAGTACCAGTGACCCCGGTTCGATTCCCATCACACGGTAGTGTAGTGATTAACACAACGTTTTACAGTATCAGTGACCCGGGTTCCATTCCCATCACACGGTAGTGTAGTGGTTAGCACAACGTTTTACAGTACCAGTGACCCGGGATCGATTCCCATCACACGGTAGTGTAGTGATTAACACAACATTTTACAGTACCAGTGACCCCTGTTCGATTCCCATCACACGGTAGTGTAGTGATTAACACAACGTTTTACAGTACCAGTGACCTGGGTTCGATTCCCATCACACGGTAGTGTAATGGTTAACACAACGTTTTACAGTACCAGTGACCCGGGATCGATTCCCATCACACTGTAGTGTAGTGATTAACACAACGTTTTACAGTACCAGTGACCCCTGTTCGATTCCCATCACACGGTAGCGTAGTGATTAACACAACGTTTTACAGTACCAGTGACTCGGGTTCGATTCCCATCACACGGTAGTGTAGTGATTAACTCAACGTTTTACAGTACCAGTGACCCCTGTTCGATTCCCATCACACGGTAGTGTAGTGATTAACACAACGTTTTACAGTACCAGTGACCCAGGTTCGATTCCCATCACACGGGAGTGTAGTGATTAACACAACATTTTACAGTACCAGTGACATGGGTTCGATTCCCATCTCACGGTAGTGTAGTGGTTAACACAACGTTTTACAGTACCAGTGACCGGGGTTCAACTCCCATCACACGGTAGTGTAGGGATTAGCACAACGTTTTACAGTACCAGTGTCCCGGGTTCAATTCCCATCACACGGTAGTGTAGTGATTAACAGAACGTTTTACAGTACCAGTGACCCGGGTTCGATTCCCATCACACGGTAGTGTAGTGATTAACACAACGTTTTACAGTACCAGTGACCCGGGTTCGATTCCCATCACACGGTAGTGTAGTGATTAACACAACGTTTTACAGTACCAGTGACCCGGGATCGATTCCCATCACACGGTAGTGTAGTGGTTAGCACAACGTTTTACACACACAGCGACCCGGGTTCGATTCCCATCACACAGTAGTGTAGGGATTAGCACAACGTTTTACAGTACCAGTGTCCCGGGTTCAATTCCCATCACACGGTAGTGTAGTGATTAACAGAACGTTTTACAGTACCAGTGACCCGGGTTCGATTCCCATCACACGGTAGTGTAGTGATTAACACAACGTTTTTCAGTACCAGTCACCCGGGTTCGATTCCCATCACACGGGAGTGTAGTGATTAACACAACGTTTTACAGTACCAGTGACCCGGGTTCGATTCCCATCACACGGAAGTGTAGTGATTAACACAACGTTTTACAGTACCAGTGACCCGGGTTCGATTCCCATCACACGCTAGTGTAGTGATTAACACAACGTTTTACAGTATCAGTGACCCGGGTTCGATTCCCATCACACGGTAGTGTAGTGATTAACACAACGTTTTACAGTACCAGTGACCCGGGTTCGATTCCCATCACACGGTAGTGTAGTGATTAACACAAAGTTTTACAGTACCAGTGACCCGGGTTCGATTCCCATCACACGGTAGTGTAGTGATTAACACAACGTTTTACAGTACCAGTGACCCGGGTTCGATTCCCATCACACGGTAGTGTAGTGATTAACACAACGTTTTACAGTACCAGTGACCCGGGTTCGATTCCCATCACACAGTAGTGTAGTGATTAACACAACGTTTTACAGTATCAGTGACCCGGGTTCCATTCCCATCACACGGTAGTGTAGTGGTTAACACAACGTTTTACAGTACCAGTGACCCGGGTTCGATTCCCATCACCCGGTAGTGTAGTGGTTAACACAACGTTTTACAGTACCAGTGACCCGGGTTCGATTCCCATCACACGGTAGTGTAGTGATTAACACAACGTTTTACAGTACCAGTGACCCGGGTTCGATTCCCATCACACGGGAGTGTAGTGATTAACACAACGTTTTACAGTACCAGTGACCCGGGTTCGATTCCCATCACACGGTAGTGTAGTGATTAACACAACGTTTTACAGTACCAGTGACCCGGGTTCGATTCCCATCACACGGTAGTGTAGTGATTAACACAATGTTTTACAGTACCAGTGACCCGGGTTCGATTCCCATCACACGGTAGTGTAGTGATTAACACAACGTTTTACAGTACCAGTGACCCGGGTTCGATTCCCATCACCCGGTAGTGTAGTGGTTAACACAACGTTTTACAGTACCAGTGACCCGGGTTCGATTCCCATCACATGGTAGTGTAGTGGTTAACACAACGTTTTACAGTACCAGTGACCCGGGTTCAATTCCCATCACACGGTAGTGTAGTGATTAACACAACGTTTTACAGTACCAGTGACCCGGGTTCGATTCCCATCACACGGGAGTGTAGTGATTAACACAATGTTTTACAGTACCAGTGACCCGGGTTCGATTCCCATCACACGGTAGTGTAGTGATTAACACAACGTTTTACAGTAGTGGTTACTAAGTAAATAAAAACTCCCTTCCTGCCAGGCAAAGGTATGGCGGTCGGGGGGGGGGGGGGGGTGATTGGTGGACGAGGCTTACCTTTCAGGAGGGGCAGAGGGGTCAGCTCCACCTGACTGCTCTGATACCGGAACTGGGAGGAGCCGTGAGACCGCCTCTGCCGCGCTCGCCGGACGGACTTCCGACTGAAACCGTCCACCTTCTCGGCCGCCGTCACTGGCGAGGTGACCTTGGGCTCCATGGCGCGAGCGCGCGCCGGGGGTGGGCCAGAGGAAGGCTTCTCGCTGAACGAAACACTCGGGCCGTCCACTCACTCTCCGACCGAGCCCATCTCCGGGTCAACAGAATGGAAAGTGAAGGGAGGGAGGGCAAGCGGTTTCCTACGCCGGCCTCACCGGACCTCCAACTCCCCTGCGAAGTCACCCCAAGAAAAACCGATCACAGAAATACTTTCAGTTCAGTCCTCATCCCCGCTGGGGTTTCGGGAATGTCGCTGCTGGGTTTCTCCAGCCGAGCCTTTTGATGCCACCGACGCAGTTCCTCCGGGCTTTGCTGCTGTCTCTGAAACACTCCAATACAGGCCCGTTCCAGACCCTCCCCACGCGGCTACCCACCTTCAATGGCTCTGTCCAGTGCAAACCCGCCAGAGGTCCCCAATCCCCACAACCAGCTCCAGAGTTAGGAAGGCCGATTTCACAGCCTTCTCCCAGACCTAGCTGGGATTAATGCCACACGTCCTAGTCTTCTGGCAGGGTTTAGCTGGGCACCTTTCGGCACAGGATCCCAGATGCACTCACTGGGATTAGCACAATGCACCCGGTTCTGTGGCAGAAATTGGCTCGGATTTCCCAGGTCTCCGGCTGGGAGTAGCACAGTATTCCCAATTTCCTGGCTGGGATTGGTTTGATATTTCCAAAATGGTGTGATTTGGTATTCTCAGATCCCTAGCTGGGGTTAGTTCAGTATTCCCAGATCCCTGGCTGGGGTTAGTTCAGTATTCCCAGATCCTTGGATGGGATTGGTTCAGTATTCCCAGATCCCTGGCTGTGGTGAGTTCAGTATTCCCAGATCCTTGGATGGGATTGGTTCAGTATTCCCAGATCCTTGGATGGGATTGGTTCAGTATTCCCAGATCCCTGGCTGGGTTTAGGTCGGTTCTCCCGGATCCCTGGCTGGGTTTAGGTCGGTTCTCCCGGATCCCTGGCTGGGTTCAGGTCGGTCCTCCCGGATCCCTGGCTGGGTTCAGGTCGGTCCTCCCGGATCCCTGGCTGGGTTCAGGTCGGTCCTCCCGGATCCCTGGCTGGGTTCAGGTCGGTCCTCCCGGATCCCTGGCTGGGTTCAGGTCGGTCCTCCCGGATCCCTGGCTGGGTTCAGGTCGGTCCTCCCGGATCCCTGGCTGGGTTCAGGTCGGTCCTCCCGGATCCCTGGCTGGGTTCAGGTCGGTCCTCCCGGATCCCTGGCTGGGTTCAGGTCGGTCCTCCCGGATCCCTGGCTGGGTTCAGGTCGGTCCTCCCGGATCCCTGGCTGGGTTTAGGTCGGTCCTCCCGCTGGGACGGTGCCAGTGCAGGTCAGGCGGACGGGTCTCCTCCCATCGCTCCGGCGGGTAGGGTAGGCTAGGCGAGGCGAGGCCGCTGCTCCGGGCAGCCCGGGGGTCGCGCTCGGGGGCCGGCCTGGATCCGTCGCTTGGGCCGCGGCCCCAATGTTGCACTGCAGCCGCGCGTTGACACAATGTAACCTCGCCCCGCCCACGGCACGTGACTCCCCAACCCGCTCCCCATTGGCCCGTTGCGCCCGACGCCTGCGTCATCGGCCTGGCGTTACATCACCGCCGCCGCTGCTGCGCAGGCGTGAATGCGCCGAGCCTTTTGGGAGTTGTAGTCTAGAGCTCTTCAAAAAAAAAATATTTGCCCTTGTCCGGAGTCGCAGCGTCTCTCGTGTCCGGCCGGTCCGGCCCTTTGACCCTCACATTGAAAGACGCTCCCCCGCCTCGGACATACCTGGGGGACAGGGAAATAGACAGTGGCATCTTGCATTTTAAACAAAAAATATCTTCCATAGAGGGTGAGAGGGGCTTCTTCCTGTACCCACCCCCCCCACCGGCCTGTGGGTCACCCTTGGGCAAGGTGGAGCTCCTGCTTAGCCCCCGATCAGGGTGAGGTGAAGCCGTGGGGGCAGGTGGTGGACGGTCGTTCGAGCAGCCGGTGCAGATCACAAGTCCTGGTTATGTGACCACTGACCCCAGACAGACAATCTCTGACCAGTATCGATAACGGCTGGGGTCACCCCTCTTGTAAAGACACTGCCCAGAAGGAGGCAATGGCAAAGCATTCCTGTCGGAAGATTTGCCGTGAGCAATCAAGCTGCTGTGCAGGCTGACAGCGTTGTTAAGAAGGTGTATGGTGTGCATCAACCATGAGATTGAGTTCAAGAGGGAATGTTGCAGCTATGGACATAGCTGTTGATCCATTCTGTTGACCCAGAGATGGGCTCGGTCGGAGAGTGATTGGACGGCCCAAGTGTTTCGTTCAGCGAGAAGCCTTCCTCTGGCCCACCCCCGGCGTGCGCTCGCGCCATGGAGCCCAAGGTCACCTCGCCAGTGACGGCGGCCGAGAAGGTGGACGGTTTCAGAATGTTGGTCAGACCCCACTTGGAGTACTGTGCTCAGTTCTGGTCGCCTCACTACAGGAAGGATGTGGAAGCCATAGAAAGGGTGCAGAGGAGATTTACAAGGATGTTGCCTGGATTGGGGAGCGTGCCTTATGAGAATAGGTTGAGTGAACTTGGCCTTTTCTCCTTGAAGAGGTGACCTGATAGATGATGAGAGGCATTGATCGTTTGGATAGCCAGAGGCTTTGTCCCAGGGCTGAAATGGCTAAAACGAAGGGGCAGAGGGTGCTTGGAAGCAGGTACCGAAGGGGATGTCAGGGGTAAGTTTTTCACACAGAGGGTGGTGGGTGCGTGGAATGCCCGGCCGGTGACGGTGCATACAAAAGGGTCTTGTGAGAGACTCTGGGATAGATACATGGAGCTGAGAAAAGTAGAGGGCTCTGCTCGAGAGCAATTCCAGGCAGTTTCTAGAGTAGGTTTGAGGGTCAGCACAATGGGCCGAAGGGCTGTAATGTGCTGAAGGTTTCTTTGTTCTATGATCTGTGATCGTGGAATAACCACAATAGTCTATGTCCTTTGGCACGCCACATAACGAACGTCCCTCCTGGAGGAGCCCCAGGACAATCTGAAGCCACGGTGGGACGACAAAGCTAATGGAAGAAATGCTGCCGTCACTTTGACACGACACCTTCACACAGGCAAAGCTAATGGTCAGAGAGATAATGACGCTGTGGACACACGGGGCAACTTCTGCCGCCATCACGACAGTGCTGAATACACACTCGAGATGGTGAGTGTGGCCTCCTCTGAAAGAAATTGCCCCTCTCCCCCGGTACTGTCCTGCAATACAATACCGTGCAAAAGCCCCAGGCACCTACGTAGAGTCATGCCTAAGACTTTTGCACAGGACTGTAGTAATTTTATGTATCGCACTGTACTGCTGTCACAAAAAAAAAACAAATTTCCTGACGTGTGTGAGTGATGATAAACCTGATTCTGATCCGGGTCTCTATTGTGGACTGAGAGTGGGAAGGGGGCAGGGAGAGGGGAATCATGGTTGGGAAAAGGGGAAGGGAGAGGGGAGGGAGCGGGAAGCACCAGAGAGACATTCTGTAATGATCAATAAACCGATCGTTTGGAATCAAGTGACCTTGCCTGGTGTCCCAGGGCTGGGTGTGTATGTACCCACCCCTGTCACTCCTCCTCTGCCCCTGTCCCACAACCCCCCCACCCCCCGTGGCGCTCCACCCTCACCATTCCCAACATCCTTTGCTCCCGCCAGATTTACAAACTCGCTCTCCGCTCCACGTTGACAAATACAGTACTGTGCAAAATTCTCAGGCAGCCTGGTGATATGTACGTGCCTAAGAACTTTGCACAGTCCCGTACGTGACTGAGAGTGTGCATGAGAGCAGAGTAGTACATATCATCTACACAGATTCCAGCAAAGCTTTTGACAAGGTTCCTCACAGAAGGCAAGTCCAGAAAGTTTGATTATGTTAACTAATCAGCTGGATACAAAATTTAGTTTGTGTAAGCTTTCAGAGTGTGTTAGTGGAGGTCCAGCTTTCCGACTGGGAGCAGTGCCTAGTGACGTACTGCATGAATCGTGTGCTGTATCTACACCTGCTTCTCGATGGTTTGTCTCCAACGTCCAGACTCCCAAGGAGGTGAGCCACGACAATCACAGACATAGCACTCTCCACCATCAGATATATCTTCAGTGGGAGGGGCATACATCATTATAGATCCTCACCAACCAGGACCTGTCCTCTTCACATCACTACCGTCACCAACCAGGACCTGTCTCCTTCACATTACTACCGTCACCAACCAGGACCTGCCCTATTCAGAATACTACTGTCACCAACTAGGACCTGTCTCCTTCACATTACAACTGTCACCAGCCAGGACCTGTCCTTTATACATTACTACCTCACCAACCAGGACCTGTCCTCTTCACATTACTGCTGTCACCAAACAGGACCTGTCCTATTCATATTACTACCATTTCCAACCAGGACCTGTCTCCTTGATATTATTAGCTCACCAACCAGGACCTGTCCCCTTCACATTACTACCTCACCAACCAGGACCTGTCCCCTTCACATTGCTACCTCACCAACCAGGACCTGTCTCCTTCACATTACTACCTCACCAACCAGGACCTGTCCTCTTCACATTACTATCTCACCAACCAGGACCTGTCCTCTTAACATTACTATCTCACCAACCAGGACCTGTCCTCTTCACGTTACTACCTCACCAACCAGGACCTGTCCTCTTCACATCACTACCGTCACCAACCAGGACCTGCCCTCTTCACATTACTACCGTCACCAACCAGGACCTGTCCTCTTCACATCACTACCGTCACCAACCAGGACCTGTCTCCTTCACATTACTACCGTCACCAACCAGGACCTGCCCTATTCAGAATACTACTGTCACCAACTAGGACCTGTCTCCTTCACATTACAACTGTCACCAGCCAGGACCTGTCCTTTATACATTACTACCTCACCAACCAGGACCTGTCCTCTTCACATTACTGCTGTCACCAAACAGGACCTGTCCTATTCATATTACTACCATTTCCAACCAGGACCTGTCTCCTTGACATTATTAGCTCACCAACCAGGACCTGTCCCCTTCACATTACTACCTCACCAACCAGGACCTGTCCCCTTCACATTGCTACCTCACCAACCAGGACCTGTCTCCTTCACATTATTACCTCACCAACCAGGACCTGTCCACTTCACATTACTACCTCACCAAACAGGACCTCTCCTCTTCACATTACTACCTCACCAACAAGGACCTGTCTTCTTCACATTACTACCTCACCAACCAGGACCTGTCCTCTTCACATTCCTACCTCACCAGCCAGGACCTGTCTCCTTCACATTACTACCTCACCAACCAGGACCTGTCCCCTTCACATTACGACCTCACCAACCAGGACCTATACTCTTCACATCACTACTGTCACCAACCAGGACCTGTCTCCTTCACATTACTACCTCACCAACCAGGACCTGTCCTATTCAGAATACTACTGTCACCAACTAGGACCTGTCTCCTTCACATTACTACCTCACCAACCAAGACCTTTCCTCTTCACATTACAACTGTCACCAACCAGGACATGTCCTATTCATATTACTACCATTTCCAAGCAGGACCTGTCTCCTTGACATTATTAGCTCACCAACCAGGACCTGTCCCCTTCACATTACTACCTCACCAACCAGGACCTGTCCCCTTCACATTGCTACCTCACCAACCAGGACCTGTCTCCTTCACATTACTACCTCACCAACCAGGACCTGTCCTCTTCACATTACTATCTCACCAACCAGGACCTGTCCTCTTAACATTACTATCTCACCAACCAGGACCTGTCCTCTTCACGTTACTACCTCACCAACCAGGACCTGTCCTCTTCACATCACTACCGTCACCAACCAGGACCTGCCCTCTTCACATTACTACCGTCACCAACCAGGACCTGTCCTATTCAGAATACTACTGTCACCAACTAGGACCTGTCTCCTTCACATTACAACTGTCACCAGCCAGGACCTGTCCTTTATACATTACTACCTCACCAACCAGGACCTGTCCTCTTCACATTACTGCTGTCACCAAACAGGACCTGTCCTATTCATATTACTACCATTTCCAACCAGGACCTGTCTCCTTGACATTATTAGCTCACCAACCAGGACCTGTCCCCTTCACATTACTACCTCACCAACTAGGACCTGTCTCCTTCACATTACTACCTCACCAACCAAGACCTTTCCTCTTCACATTACAACTGTCACTAACCAGGACCTGTCCATTTCACATTACTACCTCACCAACCAGGACCTGTCCCATTCACATTACTACCTCACCAACCAGGACCTGTCCTCTTCACATTATTACCTCACCAAATAGGACCTGTCTTCTTCACATTAATACCTCACCAACCAGGACCTGTCCTCTTCACATTACTAGCTCACCAACCAGGACCTGTCCTCTTCACATTACTGCTGTCACCAAACAGGACCTGTCCCCTTCACATTACGACCTCACCAACCAGGACCTATACTCTTCACATCACTACTGTCACCAACCAGGACCTGTCTCCTTCACATTACTACCTCACCAACCAGGACCTGTCCTATTCAGAATACTACTGTCACCAACTAGGACCTGTCTCCTTCACATTACTACCTCACCAACCAAGACCTTTCCTCTTCACATTACAACTGTCACCAACCAGGACCTGTCCTATTCATATTACTACCATTTCCAAGCAGGACCTGTCTCCTTGACATTATTAGCTCACCAACCAGGACCTGTCCCCTTCACATTACTACCTCACCAACCAGGACCTGTCCCCTTCACATTGCTACCTCACCAACCAGGACCTGTCTCCTTCACATTACTACCTCACCAACCAGGACCTGTCCTCTTCACATTACTATCTCACCAACCAGGACCTGTCCTCTTAACATTACTATCTCACCAACCAGGACCTGTCCTCTTCACGTTACTACCTCACCAACCAGGACCTGTCCTCTTCACATCACTACCGTCACCAACCAGGACCTGCCCTCTTCACATTACTACCGTCACCAACCAGGACCTGTCCTATTCAGAATACTACTGTCACCAACTAGGACCTGTCTCCTTCACATTACAACTGTCACCAGCCAGGACCTGTCCTTTATACATTACTACCTCACCAACCAGGACCTGTCCTCTTCACATTACTACCTCACCAACTAGGACCTGTCTCCTTCACATTACTACCTCACCAACCAAGACCTTTCCTCTTCACATTACAACTGTCACCAACCAGGACCTGTCCTATTCATATTACTACCATTTCCAACCAGGACCTGTCTCCTTGACATTATTAGCTCACCAACCAGGACCTGTCCCCTTCACATTACTACCTCACCAACCAGGACCTGTCCCCTTCACATTACGACCTCACCAACCAGGACCTATACTCTTCACATCACTACTGTCACCAACCAGGACCTGTCTCCTTCACATTACTACCTCACCAACCAGGACCTGTCCTATTCAGAATACTACTGTCACCAACTAGGACCTGTCTCCTTCACATTACTACCTCACCAACCAGGACCTGTCTCCTTCACATTACTACCTCACCAACCAGGACCTGTCCACTTCACATTACTACCTCACCAAACAGGACCTCTCCTCTTCACATTACTACCTCACCAACAAGGACCTGTCTTCTTCACATTACTACCTCACCAACCAGGACCTGTCCTCTTCACATTCCTACCTCACCAGCCAGGACCTGTCTCCTTCACATTACTACCTCACCAACCAGGACCTGTCCCCTTCACATTACGACCTCACCAACCAGGACCTATACTCTTCACATCACTACTGTCACCAACCAGGACCTGTCTCCTTCACATTACTACCTCACCAACCAGGACCTGTCCTATTCAGAATACTACTGTCACCAACTAGGACCTGTCTCCTTCACATTACTACCTCACCAACCAAGACCTTTCCTCTTCACATTACAACTGTCACCAACCAGGACCTGTCCTATTCATATTACTACCATTTCCAAGCAGAACCTGTCTCCTTGACATTATTAGCTCACCAACCAGGACCTGTCCCCTTCACATTACTACCTCACCAACCAGGACCTGTCCCCTTCACATTGCTACCTCACCAACCAGGACCTGTCTCCTTCACATTACTACCTCACCAACCAGGACCTGTCCTCTTCACATTACTATCTCACCAACCAGGACCTGTCCTCTTAACATTACTATCTCACCAACCAGGACCTGTCCTCTTCACGTTACTACCTCACAAACCAGGACCTGTCCTCTTCACATCACTACCGTCACCAACCAGGACCTGCCCTCTTCACATTACTACCGTCACCAACCAGGACCTGTCCTATTCAGAATACTACTGTCACCAACTAGGACCTGTCTCCTTCACATTACAGCTGTCACCAGCCAGGACCTGTCCTTTATACATTACTACCTCACCAACCAGGACCTGTCCTCTTCACATTACTGCTGTCACCAAACAGGACCTGTCCTATTCATATTACTACCATTTCCAACCAGGACCTGTCTCCTTGACATTATTAGTTCACCAACCAGGACCTGTCCCCTTCACATTACTACCTCACCAACTAGGACCTGTCTCCTTCACATTACTACCTCACCAACCAAGACCTTTCCTCTTCACATTACAACTGTCACCAACCAGGACCTGTCCTATTCATATTACTACCATTTCCAACCAGGACCTGTCTCCTTGACATTATTAGCTCACCAACCAGGACCTGTCCCCTTCACATTACTACCTCACCAATCAGGACCTGTCCCCTTCACATTGCTACCTCACCAACCAGGACCTGTCTCCTTCACATTACTACCTCACCAACCAGGACCTGTCCACTTCACATTACTACCTCACCAAACAGGACCTCTCCTCTTCACATTACTACCTCACCAACAAGGACCTGTCTTCTTCACATTACTACCTCACCAACCAGGACCTGTCCTCTTCACATTCCTACCTCACCAGCCAGGACCTGTCTCCTTCACATTACTACCTCACCAACCAGGACCTGTCCTCTTCACATTACTACCATTACCAACCAGGACCTGTCCTCTTCACATTCCTACCTCACCAGCCAGGACCTGTCCTCTTCACATTACTACCTCACCAACCAGGACCTGTCCTCTTCACATTACTACCATTACCAACCAGGACCTGTCCTCTTCACATTACTACCATTACCAACCAGGACCTGTCCTCTTCACATTCCTACCTCACCAGCCAGGACCTGTCCTCTTCACATTACTACCTCACCAACCAGGACCTGTCCTCTTCACATTACTACCATTACCAGCCAGGACCTGTCCTCTTCACATTACTACCTCACCAACCAGGACCTGTCCACATCACATTACTGCTGTCACCAACCAGGACCTATCCTCTTCACGTTACTTCCTCACCAAATAGGACCTGTCCTCTTCACATTACTACCTCACCAAACAGGACCTCTCCTCTTCACATTACTATCTCACCAACCAGGACCTGTCCTCTTCACATTACTGCTGTCACCAAACAGGACCTGTCCCCTTCACATTACGACCTCACCAACCAGGACCTATACTCTTCACATCACTACTGTCACCAACCAGGACCTGTCTCCTTCACATTACTACCTCACCAACCAGGACCTGTCCCCTTCACATTACTACCTCACCAACCAGGACCTGTCCTCTTAACATTACTATCTCACCAACCAGGACCTGTCCTCTTCACATTACTACCATTACCAACCAGGACCTGTCCTCTTCACATTACTACCTCACCAACCAGGACCTGTCCCCTTCACATTACTACCTCACCAACCAGGACCTGTCTCCTTCACATTACTACCTCACCAACCAAGACCTTTCCTCTTCACATTACAACTGTCACCAACCAGGACCTGACTTATTCATATTACTACCATTTCCAACCAGGACCTGTCTCCTTGACATTATTAGCTCACCAACCAGGACCTGTCCCCTTCACATTACTACCTCACCAACCAGGACCTGTCATCTTCACATTACTACCTCACCAACCAGGACCTGTCCCATTCACATTACTACCTCACCAACCAGGACCTGTCCTCTTCACATTACTACCTCACCAACCAGGACCTGTCCCCTTCACATTACTACCATTACCAACCAGGACCTGTCCTCTTCACATTACTACCTCACCAACCAGGACCTGCCCCTTCACATTACTACCTCACCAACCAGGACCTGTCCACTTCACATTACTACCATTACCAACCAGGACCTGTCCTCTTAACATTACTATCTCACCAACCAGGACCTGTCCTCTTCACGTTACTACCTCACCAAATAGGACCTGTCCTCTTCACATTAATATCTCACCAACCAGGACCTGTCCTCTTCACATTACTACCTCACCAACCAGGACCTGTCCCCTTCACATTACTACCATTACCAACCAGGACCTGTCCTCTTCACATTACTACCTCACCAACCAGGACCTGCCCCTTCACATTACTACCTCACCAACCAGGACCTGTCCACTTCACATTACTACCATTACCAACCAGGACCTGTCCTCTTAACATTACTATCTCACCAACCAGGACCTGTCCTCTTCACGTTACTACCTCACCAAATAGGACCTGTCCTCTTCACATTAATATCTCACCAACCAGGACCTGTCCTCTTCACATTACTACCTCACGAACCAGAACCTGTGTCCTTCACATTACTACCTCACCAACCAGGACCTCTCCTCTTCACATTACTAGCTCACCAACCAGGACCAGTCTCCTTCACATTACTACGTCACCAACCAGGACCTGTCCTCTTCACATTACTACCTCACCAACCAGGACCTGTCCTATTCTCAATACTACCTCACCAAGCAGGACCTGTCATCTTAACAGTACGACCTCACCAACCAGGACCTGTCCTCTTCACATTACTACCTCACCAACCAGGACCTGTCCTCTTCATATTACTACCTCACCAACCAGGACCTGTCGTCTTCACATTACTACCTCACCAACCAGGACCTGTCCTCTTCACATTACTACCTCACCAACCAGGACCTGCCCCTTCACATTACTACCTCACCAACCAGGACCTGTCCTCTTCATATTACTACCTCACCAACCAGGACCTGTCGTCTTCACATTACTACCTCACCAACCAGGACCTGTCGTCTTCACATTACTACCTCACCAACCAGGACCTGTCCATTTCACATTACTACCTCACCAACCAGGACCTGTCGTCTTCACATTACTACCTCACCAACCAGGACCTGTCGTCTTCACATTACTACCTCACCAACCAGGACCTGCTCTCTGCACATTACTATCTCACCAACCAGGACCTGTCCTCTTCACATTACTACCTCACCAACCAGGACCTGCTCTCTGCACATTACTACCTCACTAACCAGGACCTGTCTTCTTCACATTACTACCTCACTAACCAGGACCTGTCCATTTCACATTACTACCTCACCAACCAGGACCTGTCCCATTCACATTACTACCTCACCAACCAGGACCTGTCCTCTTCACATTACTACCTCACCAAATAGGACCTGTCTTCTTCACATTAATACCTCACCAACCAGGACCTGTCCTCTTCACATTACTAGCTCACCAACCAGGACCTGTCCTCTTCACATTACTGCTGTCACCAAACAGGACCTGTCCCCTTCACATTACGACCTCACCAACCAGGACCTATACTCTTCACATCACTACTGTCACCAACCAGGACCTGTCTCCTTCACATTACTACCTCACCAACCAGGACCTGTCCTATTCAGAATACTACTGTCACCAACTAGGACCTGTCTCCTTCACATTACTACCTCACCAACCAAGACCTTTCCTCTTCACATTACAACTGTCACCAACCAGGACCTGTCCTATTCATATTACTACCATTTCCAAGCAGGACCTGTCTCCTTGACATTATTAGCTCACCAACCAGGACCTGTCCCCTTCACATTACTACCTCACCAACCAGGACCTGTCCCCTTCACATTGCAACCTCACCAACCAGGACCTGTCTCCTTCACATTACTACCTCACCAACCAGGACCTGTCCTCTTCACATTACTATCTCACCAACCAGGACCTGTCCTCTTAACATTACTATCTCACCAACCAGGACCTGTCCTCTTCACGTTACTACCTCACCAACCAGGACCTGTCCTCTTCACATCACTACCGTCACCAACCAGGACCTGCCCTCTTCACATTACTACCGTCACCAACCAGGACCTGTCCTATTCAGAATACTACTGTCACCAACTAGGACCTGTCTCCTTCACATTACAACTGTCACCAGCCAGGACCTGTCCTTTATACATTACTACCTCACCAACCAGGACCTGTCCTCTTCACATTACTGCTGTCACCAAACAGGACCTGTCCTATTCATATTACTACCATTTCCAACCAGGACCTGTCTCCTTGACATTATTAGCTCACCAACCAGGACCTGTCCCCTTCACATTACTACCTCACCAACTAGGACCTGTCTCCTTCACATTACTACCTCACCAACCAAGACCTTTCCTCTTCACATTACAACTGTCACCAACCAGGACCTGTCCTATTCATATTACTACCATTTCCAACCAGGACCTGTCTCCTTGACATTATTAGCTCACCAACCAGGACCTGTCCCCTTCACATTACTACCTCACCAACCAGGACCTGTCCCCTTCACATTGCTACCTCACCAACCAGGACCTGTCTCCTTCACATTACTACCTCACCAACCAGGACCTGTCCACTTCACATTACTACCTCACCAAACAGGACCTCTCCTCTTCACATTACTACCTCACCAACAAGGACCTGTCTTCTTCACATTACTACCTCACCAACCAGGACCTGTCCTCTTCACATTCCTACCTCACCAGCCAGGACCTGTCTCCTTCACATTACTACCTCACCAACCAGGACCTGTCCTCTTCACATTACTACCATTACCAACAAGGACCTGTCCTCTTCACATTCCTACCTCACCAGCCAGGACCTGTCCTCTTCACATTACTACCTCACCAACCAGGACCTGTCCTCTTCACATTACTACCATTACCAACCAGGACCTGTCCTCTTCACATTACTACCATTACCAACCAGGACCTGTCCTCTTCACATTCCTACCTCACCAGCCAGGACCTGTCCTCTTCACATTACTACCTCACCAACCAGGACCTGTCCTCTTCACATTACTACCATTACCAGCCAGGACCTGTCCTCTTCACATTACTACCTCACCAACCAGGACCTGTCCACTTCACATTACTGCTGTCACCAACCAGGACCTATCCTCTTCACGTTACTTCCTCACCAAATAGGACCTGTCCTCTTCACATCACTACCGTCACCAACCAGGACCTGCCCTCTTCACATTACTACCGTCACCAACCAGGACCTGTCCTATTCAGAATACTACTGTCACCAACTAGGACCTGTCTCCTTCACATTACAACTGTCACCAGCCAGGACCTGTCCTTTATACATTACTACCTCACCAACCAGGACCTGTCCTCTTCACATTACTGCTGTCACCAAACAGGACCTGTCCTATTCATATTACTACCATTTCCAACCAGGACCTGTCTCCTTGACATTATTAGCTCACCAACCAGGACCTGTCCCCTTCACATTACTACCTCACCAACTAGGACCTGTCTCCTTCACATTACTACCTCACCAACCAAGACCTTTCCTCTTCACATTACAACTGTCACCAACCAGGACCTGTCCTATTCATATTACTACCATTTCCAACCAGGACCTGTCTCCTTGACATTATTAGCTCACCAACCAGGACCTGTCCCCTTCACATTACTACCTCACCAACCAGGACCTGTCCCCTTCACATTGCTACCTCACCAACCAGGACCTGTCTCCTTCACATTACTACCTCACCAACCAGGACCTGTCCACTTCACATTACTACCTCACCAAACAGGACCTCTCCTCTTCACATTACTACCTCACCAACAAGGACCTGTCTTCTTCACATTACTACCTCACCAACCAGGACCTGTCCTCTTCACATTCCTACCTCACCAGCCAGGACCTGTCTCCTTCACATTACTACCTCACCAACCAGGACCTGTCCCCTTCACATTACGACCTCACCAACCAGGACCTATACTCTTCACATCACTACTGTCACCAACCAGGACCTGTCTCCTTCACATTACTACCTCACCAACCAGGACCTGTCCTATTCAGAATACTACTGTCACCAACTAGGACCTGTCTCCTTCACATTACTACCTCACCAACCAAGACCTTTCCTCTTCACATTACAACTGTCACCAACCAGGACCTGTCCTATTCATATTACTACCATTTCCAAGCAGGACCTGTCTCCTTGACATTATTAGCTCACCAACCAGGACCTGTCCCCTTCACATTACTACCTCACCAACCAGGACCTGTCCCCTTCACATTGCTACCTCACCAACCAGGACCTGTCTCCTTCACATTACTACCTCACCAACCAGGACCTGTCCTCTTCACATTACTATCTCACCAACCAGGACCTGTCCTCTTAACATTACTATCTCACCAACCAGGACCTGTCCTCTTCACGTTACTACCTCACCAACCAGGACCTGTCCTCTTCACATCACTACCGTCACCAACCAGGACCTGCCCTCTTCACATTACTACCGTCACCAACCAGGACCTGTCCTATTCAGAATACTACTGTCACCAACTAGGACCTGTCTCCTTCACATTACAACTGTCACCAGCCAGGACCTGTCCTTTATACATTACTACCTCACCAACCAGGACCTGTCCTCTTCACATTACTGCTGTCACCAAACAGGACCTGTCCTATTCATATTACTACCATTTCCAACCAGGACCTGTCTCCTTGACATTATTAGTTCACCAACCAGGACCTGTCCCCTTCACATTACTACCTCACCAACTAGGACCTGTCTCCTTCACATTACTACCTCACCAACCAAGACCTTTCCTCTTCACATTACAACTGTCACCAACCAGGACCTGTCCTATTCATATTACTACCATTTCCAACCAGGACCTGTCTCCTTGACATTATTAGCTCACCAACCAGGACCTGTCCCCTTCACATTACTACCTCACCAATCAGGACCTGTCCCCTTCACATTGCTACCTCACCAACCAGGACCTGTCTCCTTCACATTACTACCTCACCAACCAGGACCTGTCCACTTCACATTACTACCTCACCAAACAGGACCTCTCCTCTTCACATTACTACCTCACCAACAAGGACCTGTCTCCTTCACATTACTACCTCACCAACCAGGACCTGTCCTCTTCACATTCCTACCTCACCAGCCAGGACCTGTCTCCTTCACATTACTACCTCACCAACCAGGACCTGTCCTCTTCACATTACTACCATTACCAACCAGGACCTGTCCTCTTCACATTCCTACCTCACCAGCCAGGACCTGTCCTCTTCACATTACTACCTCACCAACCAGGACCTGTCCTCTTCACATTACTACCATTACCAGCCAGGACCTGTCCTCTTCACATTACTACCTCACCAACCAGGACCTGTCCACTTCACATTACTGCTGTCACCAACCAGGACCTATCCTCTTCACGTTACTTCCTCACCAAATAGGACCTGTCCTCTTCACATTACTACCTCACCAAACAGGACCTCTCCTCTTCACATTACTATCTCACCAACCAGGACCTGTCCTCTTCACATTACTGCTGTCACCAAACAGGACCTGTCCCCTTCACATTACGACCTCACCAACCAGGACCTATACTCTTCACATCACTACTGTCACCAACCAGGACCTGTCTCCTTCACATTACTACCTCACCAACCAGGACCTGTCCCCTTCACATTACGACCTCACCAACCAGGACCTATACTCTTCACATTACTACTGTCACCAACTAGGACCTGTCTCCTTCACATTACTACCTCACCAACCAAGACCTTTCCTCTTCACATTACAACTGTCACCAACCAGGACCTGACTTATTCATATTACTACCATTTCCAACCAGGACCTGTCTCCTTGACATTATTAGCTCACCAACCAGGACCTGTCCCCTTCACATTACTACCTCACCAACCAGGACCTGTCATCTTCACATTACTACCTCACCAACCAGGACCTGTCCCATTCACATTACTACCTCACCAACCAGGACCTGTCCTCTTCACATTACTACCTCACCAACCAGGACCTGTCCCCTTCACATTACTACCATTACCAACCAGGACCTGTCCTCTTCACATTACTACCTCACCAACCAGGACCTGCCCCTTCACATTACTACCTCACCAACCAGGACCTGTCCACTTCACATTACTACCATTACCAACCAGGACCTGTCCTCTTAACATTACTATCTCACCAACCAGGACCTGTCCTCTTCACGTTACTACCTCACCAAATAGGACCTGTCCTCTTCACATTAATATCTCACCAACCAGGAGCTGTCCTCTTCACATTACTACCTCACGAACCAGGATCTCTCCTCTTCACATTACTAGCTCACCAACCAGGACCAGTCTCCTTCACATTACTACGTCACCAACCAGGACCTGTCCTCTTCACATTACTACCTCACCAACCAGGACCTGTCCTATTCTCAATACTACCTCACCAAGCAGGACCTGTCATCTTAACAGTACGACCTCACCAACCAGGACCTGTCCTCTTCACATTACTACCTCACCAACCAGGACCTGTCCTCTTCATATTACTACCTCACCAACCAGGACCTGTCGTCTTCACATTACTACCTCACCAACCAGGACCTGTCGTCTTCACATTACTACCTCACCAACCAGGACCTGCTCTCTGCACATTACTACCTCACTAAACAGGACCTGTCCTCTTCACATTACTACCTCACCAACCAGGACCTGTCCATTTCACATTACTACCTCACCAACCAGGACCTGTCGTCTTCACATTACTACCTCACCAACCAGGACCTGTCGTCTTCACATTACTACCTCACCAACCAGGACCTGCTCTCTGCACATTACTACCTCACCAACCAGGACCTGTCCTCTTCACATTACTACCTCACCAACCAGGACCTGCTCTCTGCACATTACTACCTCACTAACCAGGACCTGTCTTCTTCACATTACTACCTCACTAACCAGGACCTGTCCATTTCACATTACTACCTCACCAACCAGGACCTGTCCCATTCACATTACTACCTCACCAACCAGGACCTGTCCTCTTCACATTACTACCTCACCAAATAGGACCTGTCCTCTTCACATTACTGCTGTCACCAAACATGACCTGTCCCCTTCACATTACGACCTCACCAACCAGGACCTATACTCTTCACATCACTACTGTCACCAACCAGGACCTGTCTCCTTCACATTACTACCTCACCAACCAGGACCTGTCCTATTCAGAATACTACTGTCACCAACTAGGACCTGTCTCCTTCACATTACTACCTCACCAACCAAGACCTTTCCTCTTCACATTACAACTGTCACCAACCAGGACCTGTCCTATTCATATTACTGCCATTTCCAAGCAGGACCTGTCTCCTTGACATTATTAGCTCACCAACCAGGACCTGTCCCCTTCACATTACTACCTCACCAACCAGGACCTGTCCCCTTCACATTGCTACCTCACCAACCAGGACCTGTCTCCTTCACATTACTACCTCACCAACCAGGACCTGTCCTCTTCACATTACTATCTCACCAACCAGGACCTGTCCTCTTAACATTACTATCTCACCAATCAGGACCTGTCCTCTTCACGTTACTACCTCACCAACCAGGACCTGTCCTCTTCACATCACTACCGTCACCAACCAGGACCTGCCCTCTTCACATTACTACCGTCACCAACCAGGACCTGTCCTATTCAGAATACTACTGTCACCAACTAGGACCTGTCTCCTTCACATTACAACTGTCACCAGCCAGGACCTGTCCTTTATACATTACTACCTCACCAACCAGGACCTGTCCTCTTCACATTACTGCTGTCACCAAACAGGACCTGTCCTATTCATATTACTACCATTTCCAACCAGGACCTGTCTCCTTGACATTATTAGCTCACCAACCAGGACCTGTCCCCTTCACATTACTACCTCACCAACTAGGACCTGTCTCCTTCACATTACTACCTCACCAACCAAGACCTTTCCTCTTCACATTACAACTGTCACCAACCAGGACCTGTCCTATTCATATTACTACCATTTCCAACCAGGACCTGTCTCCTTGACATTATTAGCTCACCAACCAGGACCTGTCCCCTTCACATTACTACCTCACCAACCAGGACCTGTCCCCTTCACATTGCTACCTCACCAACCAGGACCTGTCTCCTTCACATTACTACCTCACCAACCAGGACCTGTCCCCTTCACATTACGACCTCACCAACCAGGACCTATACTCTTCACATTACTACTGTCACCAACTAGGACCTGTCTCCTTCACATTACTACCTCACCAACCAAGACTTGACTTATTCATATTACTACCATTTCCAACCAGGACCTGTCTCCTTGACATTATTAGCTCACCAACCAGGACCTGTCCTCTTCACATTACTACCTCACCAACCAGGACCTGTCCCCTTCATATTACTACCTCACCAACCAGGACCTTTCCTCTTCACATTACAACTGTCACCAACCAGGACCTGACTTATTCATATTACTACCATTTCCAACCAGGACCTGTCTCCTTGACATTATTAGCTCACCAACCAGGACCTGTCCTCTTCACATTACTACCTCACCAACCAGGACCTGTCCCCTTCATATTACTACCTCACCAACCAGGACCTGTCGTCTTCACATTACTACCTCACCAACCAGGACCTGTCGTCTTCACATTACTACCTCACCAACCAGGACCTGCTCTCTGCACATTACTACCTCACTAAACAGGACCTGTCCTCTTCACATTACTACCTCACCAACCAGGACCTGTCCATTTCACATTACTACCTCACCAACCAGGACCTGTCGTCTTCACATTACTACCTCACCAACCAGGACCTGTCGTCTTCACATTACTACCTCACCAACCAGGACCTGCTCTCTGCACATTACTACCTCACCAACCAGGACCTGTCCTCTTCACATTACTACCTCACCAACCAGGACCTGCTCTCTGCACATTACTACCTCACTAACCAGGACCTGTCTTCTTCACATTACTACCTCACTAACCAGGACCTGTCCATTTCACATTACTACCTCACCAACCAGGACCTGTCCCATTCACATTACTACCTCACTAACCAGGACCTGTCCTCTTCACATTACTACCTCACCAAATAGGACCTGTCTTCTTCACATTAATACCTCACCAACCAGGACCTGTCCTCTTCACATTACTAGCTCACCAACCAGGACCTGTCCTCTTCACATTACTGCTGTCACCAAACAGGACCTGTCCCCTTCACATTACGACCTCACCAACCAGGACCTATACTCTTCACATCACTACTGTCACCAACCAGGACCTGTCTCCTTCACATTACTACCTCACCAACCAGGACCTGTCCTATTCAGAATACTACTGTCACCAACTAGGACCTGTCTCCTTCACATTACTACCTCACCAACCAAGACCTTTCCTCTTCACATTACAACTGTCACCAACCAGGACCTGTCCTATTCATATTACTACCATTTCCAAGCAGGACCTGTCTCCTTGACATTATTAGCTCACCAACCAGGACCTGTCCCCTTCACATTACTACCTCACCAACCAGGACCTGTCCCCTTCACATTGCTACCTCACCAACCAGGACCTGTCCTCTTAACATTACTATCTCACCAACCAGGACCTGTCCTCTTCACGTTACTACCTCACCAACCAGGACCTGTCCTCTTCACATCACTACCGTCACCAACCAGGACCTGCCCTCTTCACATTACTACCGTCACCAACCAGGACCTGTCCTATTCAGAATACTACTGTCACCAACTAGGACCTGTCTCCTTCACATTACAACTGTCACCAGCCAGGACCTGTCCTTTATACATTACTACCTCACCAACCAGGACCTGTCCTCTTCACATTACTGCTGTCACCAAACAGGTCCTGTCCTATTCATATTACTACCATTTCCAACCAGGACCTGTCTCCTTGACATTATTAGCTCACCAACCAGGACCTGTCCCCTTCACATTACTACCTCACCAACTAGGACCTGTCCTCTTCACATTACTACCACACCAACCAGGACCTGTCCCCTTCATATTACTACCTCACCAACCAGGACCTGTCGTCTTCACATTACTACCTCACCAACCAGGACCTGTCGTCTTCACATTACTACCTCACCAACCAGGACCTGCTCTCTGCACATTACTACCTCACTAAACAGGACCTGTCCTCTTCACATTACTACCTCACCAACCAGGACCTGTCCATTTCACATTACTACCTCACCAACCAGGACCTGTCGTCTTCACATTACTACCTCACCAACCAGGACCTGTCGTCTTCACATTACTACCTCACCAACCAGGACCTGCTCTCTGCACATTACTACCTCACCAACCAGGACCTGTCCTCTTCACATTACTACCTCACCAACCAGGACCTGCTCTCTGCACATTACTACCTCACTAACCAGGACCTGTCTTCTTCACATTACTACCTCACTAACCAGGACCTGTCCATTTCACATTACTACCTCACCAACCAGGACCTGTCCCATTCACATTACTACCTCACCAACCAGGACCTGTCCTCTTCACATTACTACCTCACCAAATAGGACCTGTCTTCTTCACATTAATACCTCACCAACCAGGACCTGTCCTCTTCACATTACTAGCTCACCAACCAGGACCTGTCCTCTTCACATTACTGCTGTCACCAAACAGGACCTGTCCCCTTCACATTACGACCTCACCAACCAGGACCTATACTCTTCACATCACTACTGTCACCAACCAGGACCTGTCTCCTTCACATTACTACCTCACCAACCAGGACCTGTCCTATTCAGAATACTACTGTCACCAACTAGGACCTGTCTCCTTCACATTACTACCTCACCAACCAAGACCTTTCCTCTTCACATTACAACTGTCACCAACCAGGACCTGTCCTATTCATATTACTACCATTTCCAAGCAGGACCTGTCTCCTTGACATTATTAGCTCACCAACCAGGACCTGTCCCCTTCACATTACTACCTCACCAACCAGGACCTGTCCCCTTCACATTGCTACCTCACCAACCAGGACCTGTCCTCTTAACATTACTATCTCACCAACCAGGACCTGTCCTCTTCACGTTACTACCTCACCAACCAGGACCTGTCCTCTTCACATCACTACCGTCACCAACCAGGACCTGCCCTCTTCACATTACTACCGTCACCAACCAGGACCTGTCCTATTCAGAATACTACTGTCACCAACTAGGACCTGTCTCCTTCACATTACAACTGTCACCAGCCAGGACCTGTCCTTTATACATTACTACCTCACCAACCAGGACCTGTCCTCTTCACATTACTGCTGTCACCAAACAGGTCCTGTCCTATTCATATTACTACCATTTCCAACCAGGACCTGTCTCCTTGACATTATTAGCTCACCAACCAGGACCTGTCCCCTTCACATTACTACCTCACCAACTAGGACCTGTCTCCTTCACATTACTACCTCACCAACCAAGACCTTTCCTCTTCACATTACAACTGTCACCAACCAGGACCTGTCCTATTCATATTACTACCATTTCCAACCAGGACCTGTCTCCTTGACATTATTAGCTCACCAACCAGGACCTGTCCCCTTCACATTACTACCTCACCAACCAGGACCTGTCCCCTTCACATTGCTACCTCACCAACCAGGACCTGTCTCCTTCACATTACTACCTCACCAACCAGGACCTGTCCACTTCACATTACTACCTCACCAAACAGGACCTCTCCTCTTCACATTACTACCTCACCAACAAGGACCTGTCTTCTTCACATTACTACCTCACCAACCAGGACCTGTCCTCTTCACATTCCTACCTCACCAGCCAGGACCTGTCTCCTTCACATTACTACCTCACCAACCAGGACCTGTCCTCTTCACATTACTACCATTACCAACCAGGACCTGTCCTCTTCACATTCCTACCTCACCAGCCAGGACCTGTCCTCTTCACATTACTACCTCACCAACCAGGACCTGTCCTCTTCACATTACTACCATTACCAACCAGGACCTGTCCTCTTCACATTACTACCATTACCAACCAGGACCTGTCCTCTTCACATTCCTACCTCACCAGCCAGGACCTGTCCTCTTCACATTACTACCTCACCAACCAGGACCTGTCCTCTTCACATTTCTACCATTACCAGCCAGGACCTGTCCTCTTCACATTACTACCTCACCAACCAGGACCTGTCCACTTCACATTACTGCTGTCACCAACCAGGACCTATCCTCTTCACGTTACTTCCTCACCAAATAGGACCTGTCCTCTTCACATTACTACCTCACCAAACAGGACCTCTCCTCTTCACATTACTATCTCACCAACCAGGACCTGTCCTCTTCACATTACTGCTGTCACCAAACAGGACCTGTCCCCTTCACATTACGACCTCACCAACCAGGACCTATACTCTTCACATCACTACTGTCACCAACCAGGACCTGTCTCCTTCACATTACTACCTCACCAACCAGGACCTGTCCCCTTCACATTACGACCTCACCAACCAGGACCTATACTCTTCACATTACTACTGTCACCAACTAGGACCTGTCTCCTTCACATTACTACCTCACCAACCAAGACCTTTCCTCTTCACATTACAACTGTCACCAACCAGGACCTGTCCTATTCATATTACTACCATTTCCAACCAGGACCTGTCTCCTTGACATTATTAGCTCACCAACCAGGACCTGTCCCCTTCACATTACTACCTCACCAACCAGGACCTGTCCCCTTCACATTGCTACCTCACCAACCAGGACCTCTCCTCTTCACATTACTACCTCAACAACAAGGACCTGTCTTCTTCATATTACTACCATTACCAACCAGGACCTGTCCTCTTCACATTACAACCTCACCAACCAGGACCTCTCCTCTTCACATTACTACCTCACTAACCACGACCTGTCCTCTTCACATTACTGCTGTCACCAAACAGGACCTGTCCCCTTCACATTACGACCTCACCAACCAGGACCTATACTCTTCACATCACTACTGTCACCAACCAGGACCTGTCCCCTTCACATTACTACCTCACCAACCAGGACCTCTCCTCTTCACATTACTACCTCACCAACCAGGACCTGTCTCCTTCACATTACTACCTCACCAACCAAGACCTTTCCTCTTCACTTTACAACTGTCACCAACCAGGACCTGTCCTATTCAGAATACTACTGTCACCAACTAGGACCTGTCTCCTTCACATTACTACCTCACCAACCAAGACCTTTCCTCTTCACATTACAACTGTCACCAACCAGGACCTGTCCTATTCATATTACTACCATTTCCAACCAGGAACTGTCTCCTTGATATTATTAGCTCACCAACCAGGACCTGTCCCCTTCACATTACTACCTCACCAACCAGGACCTGTCCCCTTCACATTGCTACCTCACCAACCAGGACCTGTCTCCTTCACATTACTACCTCACCAACCAGGACCTGTCCACTTCACATTACTACCTCACCAACCAGGACCTCTCCTCTTCACATTACTACCTCACCAACAAGGACCTGTCTTCTTCACATTACTACCTCAGCAACCAGGACCTGTCCTCTTCACATTACTACCATTACCAACCAGGACCTGTCCTCTTCACAGTCCTACCTCACCAGCCAGGACCTGTCCTCTTCACATTACTACCATTACCAACCAGGACCTGTCCTCTTCACATTCCCACCTCACCAACCAGGACCTGTCTCCTTCACATTACAACCTCACCAACCAGGACCTGTCCTCTTCACATTACTATCTCACCAACCAGGACCTGTCCTCTTAACGTTACTACCTCACCAAATAGGACCTCTCCTCTTCACATCACTACCGTCACCAACCAGGACCTGCCCTCTTCACATTACTACCGTCACCAACCAGGACCTGTCCTATTCAGAATACTACTGTCACCAACTAGGACCTGTCTCCTTCACATTACAACTGTCACCAGCCAGGACCTGTCCTTTATACATTACTACCTCACCAACCAGGACCTGTCCTCTTCACATTACTGCTGTCACCAAACAGGACCTGTCCTATTCATATTACTACCATTTCCAACCAGGACCTGTCTCCTTGACATTATTAGCTCACCAACCAGGACCTGTCCCCTTCACATTACTACCTCACCAACTAGGACCTGTCTCCTTCACATTACTACCTCACCAACCAAGACCTTTCCTCTTCACATTACAACTGTCACCAACCAGGACCTGTCCTATTCATATTACTACCATTTCCAACCAGGACCTGTCTCCTTGACATTATTAGCTCACCAACCAGGACCTGTCCCCTTCACATTACTACCTCACCAACCAGGACCTGTCCCCTTCACATTGCTACCTCACCAACCAGGACCTGTCTCCTTCACATTACTACCTCACCAACCAGGACCTGTCCACTTCACATTACTACCTCACCAAACAGGACCTCTCCTCTTCACATTACTACCTCACCAACAAGGACCTGTCTTCTTCACATTACTACCTCACCAACCAGGACCTGTCCTCTTCACATTCCTACCTCACCAGCCAGGACCTGTCTCCTTCACATTACTACCTCACCAACCAGGACCTGTCCTCTTCACATTACTACCATTACCAACAAGGACCTGTCCTCTTCACATTCCTACCTCACCAGCCAGGACCTGTCCTCTTCACATTACTACCTCACCAACCAGGACCTGTCCTCTTCACATTACTACCATTACCAACCAGGACCTGTCCTCTTCACATTACTACCATTACCAACCAGGACCTGTCCTCTTCACATTCCTACCTCACCAGCCAGGACCTGTCCTCTTCACATTACTACCTCACCAACCAGGACCTGTCCTCTTCACATTACTACCATTACCAGCCAGGACCTGTCCTCTTCACATTACTTCCTCACCAACCAGGACCTGTCCACTTCACATTACTGCTGTCACCAACCAGGACCTATCCTCTTCACGTTACTTCCTCACCAAATAGGACCTGTCCTCTTCACATTACTACCTCACCAAACAGGACCTCTCCTCTTCACATTACTATCTCACCAACCAGGACCTGTCCTCTTCACATTACTGCTGTCACCAAACAGGACCTGTCCCCTTCACATTACGACCTCACCAACCAGGACCTATACTCTTCACATCACTACTGTCACCAACCAGGACCTGTCTCCTTCACATTACTACCTCACCAACCAGGACCTGTCCCCTTCACATTACGACCTCACCAACCAGGACCTATACTCTTCACATTACTACTGTCACCAACTAGGACCTGTCTCCTTCACATTACTACCTCACCAACCAAGACCTTTCCTCTTCACATTACAACTGTCACCAACCAGGACCTGACTTATTCATATTACTACCATTTCCAACCAGGACCTGTCTCCTTGACATTATTAGCTCACCAACCAGGACCTGTCCCCTTCACATTACTACCTCACCAACCAGGACCTGTCATCTTCACATTACTACCTCACCAACCAGGACCTGTCCCCTTCACATTACTACCATTACCAACCAGGACCTGTCCTCTTCACATTACTACCTCACCAACCAGGACCTGCCCCTTCACATTACTACCTCACCAACCAGGACCCG
This sequence comes from Hypanus sabinus, assembly GCF_030144855.1. Taxonomy (NCBI): domain Eukaryota; kingdom Metazoa; phylum Chordata; class Chondrichthyes; order Myliobatiformes; family Dasyatidae; genus Hypanus; species Hypanus sabinus. Next base: position 3,708,669 of record NC_082736.1, read on the forward strand.
TCCACTTCACATTACTACCATTACCAACCAGGACCTGTCCTCTTAACATTACTATCTCACCAACCAGAACCTGTGTCCTTCACATTACTACCTCACCAACCAGGACCTCTCCTCTTCACATTACTACGTCACCAACCAGGACCTGTCCTCTTCACATTACTACCTCACCAACCAGGACCTGTCCTATTCTCAATACTACCTCACCAAGCAGGACCTGTCATCTTAACAGTACGACCTCACCAACCAGGACCTGTCCTCTTCACATTACTACCTCACCAACCAGGACCTGTCCTCTTCATATTACTACCTCACCAACCAGGACCTGTCGTCTTCACATTACTACCTCACCAACCAGGACCTGTCGTCTTCACATTACTACCTCACCAACCAGGACCTGCTCTCTGCACATTACTACCTCACTAAACAGGACCTGTCCTCTTCACATTACTACCTCACCAACCAGGACCTGTCCATTTCACATTACTACCTCACCAACCAGGACCTGTCGTCTTCACATTACTACCTCACCAACCAGGACCTGTCGTCTTCACATTACTACCTCACCAACCAGGACCTGCTCTCTGCACATTACTACCTCACCAACCAGGACCTGTCCTCTTCACATTACTACCTCACCAACCAGGACCTGCTCTCTGCACATTACTACCTCACTAACCAGGACCTGTCTTCTTCACATTACTACCTCACTAACCAGGACCTGTCCATTTCACATTACTACCTCACCAACCAGGACCTGTCCCATTCACATTACTACCTCACCAACCAGGACCTGTCCTCTTCACATTACTACCTCACCAAATAGGACCTGTCTTCTTCACATTAATACCTCACCAACCAGGACCTGTCCTCTTCACATTACTAGCTCACCAACCAGGACCTGTCCTCTTCACATTACTGCTGTCACCAAACAGGACCTGTCCCCTTCACATTACGACCTCACCAACCAGGACCTATACTCTTCACATCACTACTGTCACCAACCAGGACCTGTCTCCTTCACATTACTACCTCACCAACCAGGACCTGTCCTATTCAGAATACTACTGTCACCAACTAGGACCTGTCTCCTTCACATTACTACCTCACCAACCAAGACCTTTCCTCTTCACATTACAACTGTCACCAACCAGGACCTGTCCTATTCATATTACTACCATTTCCAAGCAGGACCTGTCTCCTTGACATTATTAGCTCACCAACCAGGACCTGTCCCCTTCACATTACTACCTCACCAACCAGGACCTGTCCCCTTCACATTGCTACCTCACCAACCAGGACCTTTCTCCTTCACATTACTACCTCACCAACCAGGACCTGTCCTCTTCACATTACTATCTCACCAACCAGGACCTGTCCTCTTAACATTACTATCTCACCAACCAGGACCTGTCCTCTTCACGTTACTACCTCACCAACCAGGACCTGTCCTCTTCACATCACTACCGTCACCAACCAGGACCTGCCCTCTTCACATTACTACCGTCACCAACCAGGACCTGTCCTATTCAGAATACTACTGTCACCAACTAGGACCTGTCTCCTTCACATTACAACTGTCACCAGCCAGGACCTGTCCTTTATACATTACTACCTCACCAACCAGGACCTGTCCTCTTCACATTACTGCTGTCACCAAACAGGACCTGTCCTATTCATATTACTACCATTTCCAACCAGGACCTGTCTCCTTGACATTATTAGCTCACCAACCAGGACCTGTCCCCTTCACATTACTACCTCACCAACTAGGACCTGTCTCCTTCACATTACTACCTCACCAACCAAGTCCTTTCCTCTTCACATTACAACTGTCACCAACCAGGACCTGTCCTATTCATATTACTACCATTTCCAACCAGGACCTGTCTCCTTGACATTATTAGCTCACCAACCAGGACCTGTCCCCTTCACATTACTACCTCACCAACCAGGACCTGTCCCCTTCACATTGCTACCTCACCAACCAGGACCTGTCTCCTTCACATTACTACCTCACCAACCAGGACCTGTCCACTTCACATTACTACCTCACCAAACAGGACCTCTCCTCTTCACATTACTACCTCACCAACAAGGACCTGTCTTCTTCACATTACTACCTCACCAACCAGGACCTGTCCTCTTCACATTCCTACCTCACCAGCCAGGACCTGTCTCCTTCACATTACTACCTCACCAACCAGGACCTGTCCTCTTCACATTACTACCATTACCAACCAGGACCTGTCCTCTTCACATTCCTACCTCACCAGCCAGGACCTGTCCTCTTCACATTACTACCTCACCAACCAGGACCTGTCCTCTTCACATTACTACCATTACCAACCAGGACCTGTCCTCTTCACATTACTACCATTACCAACCAGGACCTGTCCTCTTCACATTCCTACCTCACCAGCCAGGACCTGTCCTCTTCACATTACTACCTCACCAACCAGGACCTGTCCTCTTCACATTTCTACCATTACCAGCCAGGACCTGTCCTCTTCACATTACTACCTCACCAACCAGGACCTGTCCACTTCACATTACTGCTGTCACCAACCAGGACCTATCCTCTTCACGTTACTTCCTCACCAAATAGGACCTGTCCTCTTCACATTACTACCTCACCAAACAGGACCTCTCCTCTTCACATTACTATCTCACCAACCAGGACCTGTCCTCTTCACATTACTGCTGTCACCAAACAGGACCTGTCCCCTTCACATTACGACCTCACCAACCAGGACCTATACTCTTCACATCACTACTGTCACCAACCAGGACCTGTCTCCTTCACATTACTACCTCACCAACCAGGACCTGTCCCCTTCACATTACGACCTCACCAACCAGGACCTATACTCTTCACATTACTACTGTCACCAACTAGGACCTGTCTCCTTCACATTACTACCTCACCAACCAAGACCTTTCCTCTTCACATTACAACTGTCACCAACCAGGACCTGTCCTATTCATATTACTACCATTTCCAACCAGGACCTGTCTCCTTGACATTATTAGCTCACCAACCAGGACCTCTCCTCTTCACATTACTACCTCAACAACAAGGACCTGTCTTCTTCATATTACTACCATTACCAACCAGGACCTGTCCTCTTCACATTACAACCTCACCAACCAGGACCTCTCCTCTTCACATTACTACCTCACCAACCAGGACCTGTCCTCTTCACATTACTACCTCACTAACCACGACCTCTCCTCTTCACATTACTGCTGTCACCAAACAGGACCTGTCCCCTTCACATTACAACCTCACCAACCAGGACCTGTCCTCTTCACATTACTACCTCACTAACCACGACCTCTCCTCTTCACATTACTGCTGTCACCAAACAGGACCTGTCCCCTTCACATTACGACCTCACCAACCAGGACCTATACTCTTCACATCACTACTGTCACCAACCAGGACCTGTCCCCTTCACATTACTACCTCACCAACCAGGACCTGTCCTCTTCACATTACTACCTCACTAACCACGACCTGTCTCCTTCACATTACTGCTGTCACCAAACAGGACCTGTCCCCTTCACATTACAACCTCACCAACCAGGACCTGTCCTATTCTCAATACTACCTCACCAAGCAGGACCTGTCATCTTAACAGTACGACCTCACCAACCAGGACCTGTCCTCTTCACATTACTACCTCACCAACCAGGACCTGTCCTCTTCATATTACTACCTCACCAACCAGGACCTGTCGTCTTCACATTACTACCTCACCAACCAGGACCTGTCGTCTTCACATTACTACCTCACCAACCAGGACCTGCTCTCTGCACATTACTACCTCACTAAACAGGACCTGTCCTCTTCACATTACTACCTCACCAACCAGGACCTGTCCATTTCACATTACTACCTCACCAACCAGGACCTGTCGTCTTCACATTACTACCTCACCAACCAGGACCTGTCGTCTTCACATTACTACCTCACCAACCAGGACCTGCTCTCTGCACATTACTACCTCACCAACCAGGACCTGTCCTCTTCACATTACTACCTCACCAACCAGGACCTGCTCTCTGCACATTACTACCTCACTAACCAGGACCTGTCTTCTTCACATTACTACCTCACTAACCAGGACCTGTCCATTTCACATTACTACCTCACCAACCAGGACCTGTCCCATTCACATTACTACCTCACCAACCAGGACCTGTCCTCTTCACATTACTACCTCACCAAATAGGACCTGTCTTCTTCACATTAATACCTCACCAACCAGGACCTGTCCTCTTCACATTACTAGCTCACCAACCAGGACCTGTCCTCTTCACATTACTGCTGTCACCAAACAGGACCTGTCCCCTTCACATTACGACCTCACCAACCAGGACCTATACTCTTCACATCACTACTGTCACCAACCAGGACCTGTCTCCTTCACATTACTACCTCACCAACCAGGACCTGTCCTATTCAGAATACTACTGTCACCAACTAGGACCTGTCTCCTTCACATTACTACCTCACCAACCAAGACCTTTCCTCTTCACATTACAACTGTCACCAACCAGGACCTGTCCTATTCATATTACTACCATTTCCAAGCAGGACCTGTCTCCTTGACATTATTAGCTCACCAACCAGGACCTGTCCCCTTCACATTACTACCTCACCAACCAGGACCTGTCCCCTTCACATTGCTACCTCACCAACCAGGACCTTTCTCCTTCACATTACTACCTCACCAACCAGGACCTGTCCTCTTCACATTACTATCTCACCAACCAGGACCTGTCCTCTTAACATTACTATCTCACCAACCAGGACCTGTCCTCTTCACGTTACTACCTCACCAACCAGGACCTGTCCTCTTCACATCACTACCGTCACCAACCAGGACCTGCCCTCTTCACATTACTACCGTCACCAACCAGGACCTGTCCTATTCAGAATACTACTGTCACCAACTAGGACCTGTCTCCTTCACATTACAACTGTCACCAGCCAGGACCTGTCCTTTATACATTACTACCTCACCAACCAGGACCTGTCCTCTTCACATTACTGCTGTCACCAAACAGGACCTGTCCTATTCATATTACTACCAATTCCAACCAGGACCTGTCTCCTTGACATTATTAGCTCACCAACCAGGACCTGTCCCCTTCACATTACTACCTCACCAACTAGGACCTGTCTCCTTCACATTACTACCTCACCAACCAAGTCCTTTCCTCTTCACATTACAACTGTCACCAACCAGGACCTGTCCTATTCATATTACTACCATTTCCAACCAGGACCTGTCTCCTTGACATTATTAGCTCACCAACCAGGACCTGTCCCCTTCACATTACTACCTCACCAACCAGGACCTGTCCCCTTCACATTGCTACCTCACCAACCAGGACCTGTCTCCTTCACATTACTACCTCACCAACCAGGACCTGTCCACTTCACATTACTACCTCACCAAACAGGACCTCTCCTCTTCACATTACTACCTCACCAACAAGGACCTGTCTTCTTCACATTACTACCTCACCAACCAGGACCTGTCCTCTTCACATTCCTACCTCACCAGCCAGGACCTGTCTCCTTCACATTACTACCTCACCAACCAGGACCTGTCCTCTTCACATTACTACCATTACCAACCAGGACCTGTCCTCTTCACATTCCTACCTCACCAGCCAGGACCTGTCCTCTTCACATTACTACCTCACCAACCAGGACCTGTCCTCTTCACATTACTACCATTACCAACCAGGACCTGTCCTCTTCACATTACTACCATTACCAACCAGGACCTGTCCTCTTCACATTCCTACCTCACCAGCCAGGACCTGTCCTCTTCACATTACTACCTCACCAACCAGGACCTGTCCTCTTCACATTTCTACCATTACCAGCCAGGACCTGTCCTCTTCACATTACTACCTCACCAACCAGGACCTGTCCACTTCACATTACTGCTGTCACCAACCAGGACCTATCCTCTTCACGTTACTTCCTCACCAAATAGGACCTGTCCTCTTCACATTACTACCTCACCAAACAGGACCTCTCCTCTTCACATTACTATCTCACCAACCAGGACCTGTCCTCTTCACATTACTGCTGTCACCAAACAGGACCTGTCCCCTTCACATTACGACCTCACCAACCAGGACCTATACTCTTCACATCACTACTGTCACCAACCAGGACCTGTCTCCTTCACATTACTACCTCACCAACCAGGACCTGTCCCCTTCACATTACGACCTCACCAACCAGGACCTATACTCTTCACATTACTACTGTCACCAACTAGGACCTGTCTCCTTCACATTACTACCTCACCAACCAAGACCTTTCCTCTTCACATTACAACTGTCACCAACCAGGACCTGTCCTATTCATATTACTACCATTTCCAACCAGGACCTGTCTCCTTGACATTATTAGCTCACCAACCAGGACCTCTCCTCTTCACATTACTACCTCAACAACAAGGACCTGTCTTCTTCATATTACTACCATTACCAACCAGGACCTGTCCTCTTCACATTACAACCTCACCAACCAGGACCTCTCCTCTTCACATTACTACCTCACCAACCAGGACCTGTCCTCTTCACATTACTACCTCACTAACCACGACCTCTCCTCTTCACATTACTGCTGTCACCAAACAGGACCTGTCCCCTTCACATTACAACCTCACCAACCAGGACCTGTCCTCTTCACATTACTACCTCACTAACCACGACCTCTCCTCTTCACATTACTGCTGTCACCAAACAGGACCTGTCCCCTTCACATTACGACCTCACCAACCAGGACCTATACTCTTCACATCACTACTGTCACCAACCAGGACCTGTCCCCTTCACATTACTACCTCACCAACCAGGACCTCTCCTCTTCACATTACTACCTCACCAACCAAGTCCTTTCCTCTTCACATTACAACTGTCACCAACCAGGACCTGTCCTATTCATATTACTACCATTTCCAACCAGGACCTGTCTCCTTGACATTATTAGCTCACCAACCAGGACCTGTCCCCTTCACATTACTACCTCACCAACCAGGACCTGTCCCCTTCACATTGCTACCTCACCAACCAGGACCTGTCTCCTTCACATTACTACCTCACCAACCAGGACCTGTCCACTTCACATTACTACCTCACCAAACAGGACCTCTCCTCTTCACATTACTACCTCACCAACAAGGACCTGTCTTCTTCACATTACTACCTCACCAACCAGGACCTGTCCTCTTCACATTCCTACCTCACCAGCCAGGACCTGTCTCCTTCACATTACTACCTCACCAACCAGGACCTGTCCTCTTCACATTACTACCATTACCAACCAGGACCTGTCCTCTTCACATTCCTACCTCACCAGCCAGGACCTGTCCTCTTCACATTACTACCTCACCAACCAGGACCTGTCCTCTTCACATTACTACCATTACCAACCAGGACCTGTCCTCTTCACATTACTACCATTACCAACCAGGACATGTCCTCTTCACATTCCTACCTCACCAGCCAGGACCTGTCCTCTTCACATTACTACCTCACCAACCAGGACCTGTCCTCTTCACATTTCTACCATTACCAGCCAGGACCTGTCCTCTTCACATTACTACCTCACCAACCAGGACCTGTCCACTTCACATTACTGCTGTCACCAACCAGGACCTATCCTCTTCACGTTACTTCCTCACCAAATAGGACCTGTCCTCTTCACATTACTACCTCACCAAACAGGACCTCTCCTCTTCACATTACTATCTCACCAACCAGGACCTGTCCTCTTCACATTACTGCTGTCACCAAACAGGACCTGTCCCCTTCACATTACGACCTCACCAACCAGGACCTATACTCTTCACATCACTACTGTCACCAACCAGGACCTGTCTCCTTCACATTACTACCTCACCAACCAGGACCTGTCCCCTTCACATTACGACCTCACCAACCAGGACCTATACTCTTCACATTACTACTGTCACCAACTAGGACCTGTCTCCTTCACATTACTACCTCACCAACCAAGACCTTTCCTCTTCACATTACAACTGTCACCAACCAGGACCTGTCCTATTCATATTACTACCATTTCCAACCAGGACCTGTCTCCTTGACATTATTAGCTCACCAACCAGGACCTGTCCCCTTCACATTACTACCTCACCAACCAGGACCTGTCCCCTTCACATTGCTACCTCACCAACCAGGACCTCTCCTCTTCACATTACTACCTCAACAACAAGGACCTGTCTTCTTCATATTACTACCATTACCAACCAGGACCTGTCCTCTTCACATTACAACCTCACCAACCAGGACCTCTCCTCTTCACATTACTACCTCACTAACCACGACCTCTCCTCTTCACATTACTGCTGTCACCAAACAGGACCTGTCCCCTTCACATTACGACCTCACCAACCAGGACCTATACTCTTCACATCACTACTGTCACCAACCAGGACCTGTCCCCTTCACATTACTACCTCACCAACCAGGACCTCTCCTCTTCACATTACTACCTCACCAACCAGGACCTGTCTCCTTCACATTACTACCTCACCAACCAAGACCTTTCCTCTTCACATTACAACTGTCACCAACCAGGACCTGTCCTATTCAGAATACTACTGTCACCAACTAGGACCTGTCTCCTTCACATTACTACCTCACCAACCAAGACCTTTCCTCTTCACATTACAACTGTCACCAACCAGGACCTGTCCTATTCATATTACTACCATTTCCAACCAGGAACTGTCTCCTTGATATTATTAGCTCACCAACCAGGACCTGTCCCCTTCACATTACTACCTCACCAACCAGGACCTGTCCCCTTCACATTGCTACCTCACCAACCAGGACCTGTCTCCTTCACATTACTACCTCACCAACCAGGACCTGTCCACTTCACATTACTACCTCACCAACCAGGACCTCTCCTCTTCACATTACTACCTCACCAACAAGGACCTGTCTTCTTCACATTACTACCTCAGCAACCAGGACCTGTCCTCTTCACATTACTACCATTACCAACCAGGACCTGTCCTCTTCACAGTCCTACCTCACCAGCCAGGACCTGTCCTCTTCACATTACTACCATTACCAACCAGGACCTGTCCTCTTCACATTCCCACCTCACCAACCAGGACCTGTCTCCTTCACATTACAACCTCACCAACCAGGACCTGTCCTCTTCACATTACTATCTCACCAACCAGGACCTGTCCTCTTAACGTTACTACCTCACCAAATAGGACCTCTCCTCTTCACATTACTACCTCACCAACCAGGACCTGTCTCCTTCACATTACTACCTCACCAACCAGGACCTGTCCTCTTCACATTACTACCATTACCAACCAGGACCTGTCCTCTTCACATTACTACCTCACCAACCAGGACCTGTCTCATTCACATTCCTACCTCACCAACCAGAACCTGTCCCCTTCACATTGCTACCTCACCAACCAGGACCTGTCCTCTTCACATTACTACCTCACCAACCAGAACCTGTCCCCTTCACATTACTATCTCACCAACCAGGACCTGTCCCATTCACATTACTACCTCACCAACCAGGACCTGTCCTCTTCACATTACTACCTCACCAACCAGAACCTGTCCCCTTCACATTACTACCTCACCAACCAGAACCTGTCCCCTTCACATTGCTACCTCACCAACCAGGACCTGTCCTCTTCACATTACTACCTCACCAACCAGGACCTGTCCCATTCACATTACTACCACACCAACCAGGAGCTGTCCTCTTCACATTACTACCTCACCAACCAGGACCTGTCCCATTCACATTACTACCTCACCAACCAGGACCTGTCCACTTCACATTACTACCTCACCAAATAGGACCTGTCTCCTTCACATTACTACCTCACCAACAAGGACCTGTCTCCTTCACATTACTACCATTACCAACCAGGACCTGTCTTCTTCACATTCCTACCTCACCAGCCAGGACCAGTCTCCTTCACATTATTACCTCACCAACCAGGACCTGTCCTGTTAACATTACTATCTCACCAACCAGGACCTGTCCTCTTCACGTTACTACCTCACCAAATAGGACCTGTCCTCTTCACATTAATATCTCACCAACCAGGAGCTGTCCTCTTCACATTACTACCTGACGAACCAGAACCTGTGTCCTTCACATTACTACCTCACCAACCAGGCCCTGTCCTCTTCACATTACTACCTCACCAACCAGGACCTGTCCTATTCTCATTACTACCTCACCAAGCAGGACCTGTCATCTTCACAGTACTACCTCACCAACCAGGACCTGTCCTCTTCACATTACTACCTCACCAACCAGGACCTGTCCTATTCTCATTACTACCTCACCAAGCAGGACCTGTCATCTTCACATTACTACCTCACCAAGCAGGACCTGTCATCTTAACATTACTACCTCACCAACCAGGACCTGTCATCTTCACATCACTACCTCACCAACCAGGACCTGTCCTCTTCACATTACTACCTCACCAACCAGGACCTGTCCTCTTCACATTACTACCATTACCAACCAGGACCTGTCCTATTCACATTACTACCTCACCAACCAGGACCTGTCCTCTTCACATTACTACCATTACCAACCAGGACCTGTCCTATTCACATTACTACCATTACCAACCAGGACCTGACCCCTTCACATGACAACTGTCACCAACCAGGACCTGTCCTCTTCACATTACTACCTCAACAACCGGGACCTGTCCTCTTCACATTACTACCTCACCAACCAGGACCTCTCCTCTTCACATTACTACCATTACCAACCAGGACCTGTCCTCTTCACATTACTACCTCACCAACCAGGACCTGTCCCCTTCACATTACTACCATTACCAACCAGGACCTGTCCCCTTCACATTACGACCTCACCAACCAGGACCTATACTCTTCACATCACTACTGTCACCAACCAGGACCTGTCTCCTTCACATTACTACCTCACCAACCAGGACCTGTCCTATTCAGAATACTACTGTCACCAACTAGGACCTGTCTCCTTCACATTACTACCTCACCAACCAAGACCTTTCCTCTTCACATTACAACTGTCACCAACCAGGACCTGTCCTCTTCACGTTACTACCTCACCAAATAGGACCTGTCCTCTTCACATTACTACCTCACCAAACAGGACCTCTCCTCTTCACATTACTACCTCACCAACCAGGACCTGTCTCCTTCACATTACTACCTCACCAACCAGGACCTGTCCTCTTCACATTACTACCATTACCAACCAGGACCTGTCCTCTTCACATTACTACCTCACCAACCAGGACCTGTCCTCTTCACATTACTACCTCACCAACCAGGACCTGTCCTCTTCACATTACTACCTCACCAACCAGGACCTGTCCTCTTCACATTACTACCTCACCAACCAGGACCTGTCCTCTTCACATTACTACCTCACCAACCAGGACCTGTCCTCTTCACATTACTACCATTACCAACCAGGACCTGTCCTCTTTACATTACTACCTCACCAACCAGGACCTGTCCTCTTCACATTACTACCTCACCAACCAGGACCTGTCCTCTTCACATTACTACCTCACCAACCAGGACCTGTCCTCTTCACATTACTACCATTACCAACCAGGACCTGTCCTCTTCACATTACTACCTCACCAACCAGGACCTGTCCTCTTCACATTACTACCTCACCAACCAGGACCTGTCCTCTTCACATTACTACCATTACCAACCAGGACCTGTCCCCTTCACATTACTACCTCACCAACCAGGACCTGCTCTCTTCACCTTACCACCTCACTAACGAGGACCTGTCTCCTTCACATTACTACCTCACCATCCAGGACCTGTCTCCTTCACATTACAACCTCACCAACCAGGACCTGTGCTCTTCACATTACTAGCTCACCAACCATGACCTGTCCCCTTCACATTACTACCTCACCAACCAGGACCTGTCCCCTTCACATTGCTACCTCACCAACCAGGACCTGTCCTCTTCACATTACTACCTCACCAACCAGGAGCTGTCCTCTTCACATTACTACCTCACCAACCAGGACCTGTCCCATTCACATTACTACCTCACCAACCAGGACCTGTCCTCTTCACATTACTACCTCACCAAATAGGACCTGTCTCCTTCACATTACTACCTCACCAACCAGGACCTATCTCCTTCACCTTACTACCTCACCAACCAGGACCTGTCCTCTTAACATTACTATCTCACCAACCAGGACCTGTCCTCTTCACGTTACTACCTCACCAAATAGGACCTGTCCTCTTCACATTAATATCTCACCAACCAGGACCAGTCTCCTTCACATTACTACGTCACCAACCAGGACCTGTCCTCTTCACATTACTACCTCACCAACCAGGACCTGTCCTATTCTCATTACTACCTCACCAACCAGAACCTGTCCCCTTCACATTGCTACCTCACCAACCAGGACCTGTCCTCTTCACATTACTACCTCACCAACCAGGACCTTTCCTATTCTCATTACTGCTGTCACCAAACAGGACCTGTCCCCTTCACATTACTACCTCACCAACCAGGAGCTGTCCCCTACACATTACTACCTCACTAACCAGGAGCTGTCTCCTTCACATTACTACCTCACCAAGCAGGACCTGTCCTCTTCACATCACTACTGTCACCAACCAGGACCTGTCCTCATCACATCACTATTGTCACCTACCACGACCTGTCCTCTTGACATTTCTACTGTCACCAACTAGGACCAGTCATCTTCACATTACTACCTCACGAACCAGGACCCGCTCTCTTGACATTACTACCTCACGAACCAGGACCTGTCCTCTTCCCATTACTACCTCACCAACCAGGACCTGTCCTCTTCACATAACTACATCACCAACTAGGATCTGTCTCCTTCATATTACTACCTCACCAACCAGGACCTGTCCTCTTCAAATCACTACCGTCACAAACCAGGACCTGTCTCCTTCACATTACTACCTCACAAACCAGGACCTGTCTCCTTCACATTACTACCTCACCAACCAGGACCTGTCATCTTCAGATTAATACCTCACCAACCAGGACCTGTCCTCTTCAGATTAATACCTCACCAACCAGGACCTGTCCTCTTCACATTACTACCTCACCAACCAGGACCTGTGCTCTTCACATAACTGCATCACCAAATAGGACCTGTCCTCTTGACATTACTAACTCACCAACCCGGACATGTTCTCTTCACATCACTACATCACCAACCAGGACCTGTCCTCTTCACCTTACTACCTTACCAACCAGGACCTGTCCTATTCACATTACTACCTTACCAACCAGGACCTGTCCTGTTCACCTTACTACCTTACCAACCAGGACCTGTCCTATTCACATTACTACCTTACCAACCAGGACCTGTCCTATTCACCTTACTACCTTACCAACCAGGACCTGTCCTATTCACATTACTTCCTCACCAACCCGGACCTGTTCTCTTCACATAACTACATCACCAACCAGGACCTGTCCTCTTCACATTACTACCTCACCAACCAGGACTTGTCCTATTCACATTACTACCTCACCAACCAGGACCTGTCCTCTTCACATTACTACCGCACAAACCCGGACCTGTTCTCTTCACATAACTACATCACCAACTGGGACCTGTCTCCTTCACATTACTACCTCACCAACTAGGACCTGTCTCCTTCACATTACTACCTCACCAACCAGGACCTGTCCACTTCACATTACTACCTCACCAACCAGGACCTGTCCTCTTCACATTACTACCTCACCAACCAGGACCTGTCTCCTTCACATTACTACCTCACCAACCAGGACCTGTCCTCTTCACATTACTACCATTACCAACCAGGACCTGTCCTCTTCACATTACTACCTCACCAACCAGGACCTGTCTCCTTCACATTACTACCTCACCAACCAGGACCTGTCCTCTTCACATTACTACCATTACCAACCAGGACCTGTCCTCTTCACATTACTACCTCACCAACCAGGACCTGTCTCATTCACATTCCTACCTCACCAACCAGAACCTGTCCCCTTCACATTGCTACCTCACCAACCAGGACCTGTCCTCTTCACATTACTACCTCACCAACCAGAACCTGTCCCCTTCACATTACTACCTCACCAACCAGGACCTGTCCTCTTCACATTACTACCTCACCAACCAGGAGCTGTCCTCTTCACATTACTACCTCACCAACCAGGACCTGTCCCATTCACATTACTACCTCACCAACCAGGACCTGTCCACTTCACATTACTACCTCACCAAATAGGACCTGTCTCCTTCACATTACTACCTCACCAACAAGGACCTGTCTCCTTCACATTACTACCATTACCAACCAGGACCTGTCTTCTTCACATTCCTACCTCACCAGCCAGGACCAGTCTCCTTCACATTACTACCTCACCAACCAGGACCTGTCCCATTCACATTACTACCTCACCAACCAGGACCTGTCCCCTTCACATTACGACCTCACCAACCAGGACCTATACTCTTCACATCACTACTGTCACCAACCAGGACCTGTCCCCTTCACATTATTACCTCACCAACCAGGACCTGTCCTGTTAACATTACTATCTCACCAACCAGGACCTGTCCTCTTCACGTTACTACCTCACCAAATAGGACCTGTCCTCTTCACATTAATATCTCACCAACCAGGAGCTGTCCTCTTCACATTACTACCTCACCAACCAGGACCTCTCCTCTTCACATTACTACTGTCACCAACTAGGACCTCTCCTCTTCACATAACTAGCTCACCAACCAGGACCTGTCCTCTTCACATTACTACCTCACCAACCAGGACCTGTCCTATTCTCATTACTACCTCACCAAGCAGGACCTGTCATCTTCACAGTACTACCTCACCAACCAGGACCTGTCCTCTTCACATTACTACCTCACCAACCAGGACCTGTCCTCTTCACATTACTACCTCACCAACCAGGACCTGTCCTATTCTCATTACTACCTCACCAAGCAGGACCTGTCATCTTCACAGTACTACCTCACCAACCAGGACCTGTCCTCTTCACATTACTACCTCACCAACCAGGACCTGTCCTATTCTCATTACTACCTCACCAAGCAGGACCTGTCATCTTCACATTACTACCTCACCAACCAGGACCTGACCCATTCACATTACTACCTCACCAACCAGGACCTGTCCTCTTCACATTACTACCATTACCAACCAGGACCTGTCCTATTCACATTACTACCATTACCAACCAGGACCTGACCCCTTCACATGACAACTGTCACCAACCAGGACCTCTCCTCTTCACATTACTACCATTACCAACCAGGACCTGTCCTCTTCACATTACTACCATTACCAACCAGGACCTCTCCTCTTCACATTACTACCATTACCAACCAGGACCTCTCCTCTTCACATTACTACCTCACCAACCAGGACCTGTCCCCTTCACATTACTACCATTACCAACCAGGACCTGTCCCCTTCACATTACGACCTCACCAACCAGGACCTATACTCTTCACATCACTACTGTCACCAACCAGGACCTGTCTCCTTCACATTACTACCTCACCAACCACGACCTGTCCTATTCAGAATACTACTGTCACCAACTAGGACCTGTCCTCTTCACGTTACTACCTCACCAAATAGGACCTGTCCTCTTCACATTACTACCTCACCAAACAGGACCTCTCCTCTTCACATTACTACCTCACCAACCAGGACCTGTCTCCTTCACATTACTACCTCACCAACCAGGACCTGTCCTCTTCACATTACTACCATTACCAACCAGGACCTGTCCTCTTCACATTACTACCTCACCAACCAGGACCTGTCTCCTTCACATTACTACCTCACCAACCAGGACCTGTCCCCTTCACATTGCTACCTCACCAACCAGGACCTGTCTCCTTCACATTACTACCTCACCAACCAGGACCTGTCCTCTTCACATTACTACCTCACCAACCAGGACCTGTCCCCTTCACATTACTACCTCACCAACCAGGACCTGTGCTCTTCACATTACTACCATTACCAACCAGGACCTGTCCTCTTCACATTACTACCTCACCAACCAGGACCTGTCTCCTTCACATTACTACCTCACCAACCAGGACCTGTCCCCTTCACATTGCTACCTCACCAACCAGGACCTGTCTCCTTCACATTACTACCTCACCAACCAGGACCTGTCCTCTTCACATTACTACCTCACCAACCAGGACCTGTCCCCTTCACATTACTACCTCACCAACCAGGACCTGTCCTCTTCACATTACTACCTCACCAACCAGGACCTGTGCTCTTCACATTACTAGCTCACCAACCATGACCTGTCCCCTTCACATTACTACCTCACCAACCAGGACCTGTCCCCTTCACATTGCTACCTCACCAACCAGGACCTGTCCTCTTCACATTACTACCTCACCAACCAGGAGCTGTCCTCTTCACATTACTACCTCACCAACCAGGACCTGTCCCATTCACATTACTACCTCACCAACCAGGACCTGTCCTCTTCACATTACTACCATTACCAACCAGGACCTGTCCTCTTCACATTACTATCTCACCAACCAGGACCTGTCCTCTTCACGTTACTACCTCACCAAATAGGACCTGTCCTCTTCACATTAATATCTCACCAACCAGGACCAGTCTCCTTCACATTACTACGTCACCAACCAGAACCTGTCCCCTTCACATTGCTACCTCACCAACCAGGACCTGTCCTCTTCACATTACTACCTCACCAACCAGGACCTTTCCTATTATCATTACTGCTGTCACCAACCAGGACCTGTCCCCTTCACATTACTACCTCACTAACCAGGACCTGTCCACTTCACATTACTACCTCACCAACCAGGACCTGTCCTCTTCACATTACGACCTCACCAACCAGGACCAGTCCTCTTCACATCACTACTGTCACCAACCAGGACCTGTCCTCATCACATCACTATTGTCACCTACCACGACCTGTCCTCTTGACATTTCTACTGTCACCAACTAGGACCAGTCATCTTCACATTACTACCTCACGAACCAGGACCCGCTCTCTTGACATTACTACCTCACGAACCAGGACCTGTCCTCTTCCCATTACTACCTCACCAACCAGGACCTGTCCTCTTCACATAACTACATCACCAACTAGGATCTGTCTCCTTCATATTACTACCTCACCAACCAGGACCTGTCCTCTTCAAATCACTACCGTCACAAACCAGGACCTGTCTCCTTCACATTACTACCTCACCAACCAGGACCTGTCATCTTCAGATTAATACCTCACCAACCAGGACCTGTCCTCTTCACATAACTACATCACCAACTAGGATCTGTCTCCTTCATATTACTACCTCACCAACCAGGACCTGTCCTCTTCAAATCACTACCGTCACAAACCAGGACCTGTCCTCTTCACATTACTTCCTCACCAACCAGGACCTGTCATCTTCAGATTAATACCTCACCAACCAGGACCTGTCCTCTTCAGATTAATACCTCACCAACCAGGACCTGTCCTCTTCACATTACTACCTCACCAACCAGGACCTGTGCTCTTCACATAACTGCATCACCAAATAGGACCTGTCCTCTTGACATTACTAACTCACCAACCCGGACATGTTCTCTTCACATCACTACATCACCAACCAGGACCTGTCCTCTTCACCTTACTACCTTACCAACCAGGACCTGTCGTCTTCACATTACTACCTTACCAACCAGGACCTGTCCTATTCACATTACTACCTCACCAACCAGGACCTGTCCTCTTCACATTACTTCCTCACCAACCCGGACCTGTTCTCTTCACATAACTACATCACCAACCAGGACCTGTCCTCTTCACATTACTACCTCACCAACCAGGACTTGTCCTATTCACATTACTACCTCACCAACCAGGACCTGTCCTCTTCACATTACTACCGCAGAAACCCGGACATGTTCTCTTCACATAACTACATCACCAACTGGGACCTGTCTCCTTCACATTACTACCTCACCAACTAGGACCTGTCTCCTTCACATTACTACCTCACCAACCAGGACCTGTCCTCTTCACATTACTGCTGTCAACAAACAGGACCTGTCTCCTTCACATTACTGCTTCACCAACCAGGACCTATCCCCTTCACATCACTACTGTCACCAACCAGGACCTGTCCTCATCACATCACTATTGTCACCTACCAGGACCTGTCCTCTTCACATTTCTACTGTCACCAACTAGGACCAGTCCTCTTCACATTACTACCTCACCAAACAGGACCTGTCTCCTTCACATTACTACCTCACGAACCAGGACCTGTCCTCTTCACATAACTACATCACCAACTGGGACCTGTCTCCTTCACATTACTACCTCACCAACTAGGACCAGTCCTCTTCACATTACTACCTCACCAAACAGGACCTGTCCTCTTCCCATTACTACCTCACCAACCAGGACCTGTCCTCTTCACATAACTACCTCACCAACTAGGATCTGTCTCCTTCATAATACGACCTCACCAACCAGGACCTGTCCTATTCTCATTACTACCTCACCAACCAGGACCTGTCCTCTTCAAATCACTACCGTCTCAAACCAGGACCTGTCTCCTTCACATTACTACCTCACCAACCAGGACCTGTCATCTTCAGATTAATACCTCACCAAGCAGGACCTGTCATCTTCACATTACTACCTCACCAACCAGGACCTGTCCTATTCTCATTACTACCTCACCAAGCAGGACCTGTCATCTTCACATTACTACCTCACCAACCAGGACCTGTCATCTTCACATTACTACCTCACCAACTCGGACCAGTCTCCTTCACATTACTACCTCAGCAACCAGGACCCATCGTATTCTCATTACTACCTCACCAAGCAGGACCTGTCATCTTCACATTACTACCTCACCAACCAGGACCTGCTCTCTGCACATTTCTACCGTCACCAACCGGGACCTGTCCTATTCACATTACTACCTTACCAACCAGGAGCTGACCCATTCACTTTACTACCTCACCAACCAGGACCTGTCCTCTTCACATTACTACCTCACCAACCAGGACCTGCCTCCTTCACATTACTACCTCACCAACCAGGACCTGTCCCCTTCACATTACTACCATTACCAACCAGGACCTGTCCTCTTCACGTTACAACTGTCACCAACCAGGACCTGTCCTCTTCACATTACTACCTCACCAACCAGGACCTGCTCTCTTCACCTTACCACCTCACCAACTAGGACCTGTCTCCTTCACATTACTACCTCACCAACCAAGACCTGTCCTCTTCACATTACTACCTCACCAACCAGGACCTGACCCATTCAGATTACTACCTCACCAACCAGGACCTGTCCACTTCACATTACTACCATTACCAACCAGGACCTGTCCTCTTCACATTACTACCTCACCAACCAGGACCGGTCCTCTTCACATTACTACCTCACCAACCAGGACCTGTCCTCTTCACATTACTACCTCACCAACCAGGACCTGTCCTCTTCACCTTACCACCTCACCAACTAGGACCTGTCTCCTTCACATTACTACCTCACCAACCGGGACCTGTCCTCTTCACATTACTACCTCAGCAAGCAGGACCTGTCCTCATCACATTACTACCTCACCAAGCAGGACCTGTCCTCTTCACATACCTACATCACCAACTAGGACCTGTCTCCTTCATATTACTACCTCACCAACCAGGACCTGTCCTCTTCAAATCACTGCCGTCACGAACCAGGACCTGTCCCCTTCACATTACTACCCCGCCAAGCAGGACCTTTCCTCTTCAGATTACTACCTCACCAACCAGGACCTCTCCTGTTCACATTACTACCTCACCAACCAGGACCTGTCGTCTTCACATTACTACCTCACCAACTAGGACCTGTCCTCTTCACATTACTACCTCACCAACCAGGACCTGTCCTATTCTAATTACTACCTCACCAACCAGGACCTGTCCTCTTCACATTAGTACCTCACCAACCAGGACCAGTCTCCTTCACATTACTACATCACCAACCAGGACCTGTCCTATTCTCATTACTACCTCACCAAGCAGGACCTGTCCTCTTCACATTACTACCTCACCAACCAGGACCTGACCCATTCACATTACTACCTCACCAACCGGGACCTGTCCACTTCACATTACTACCATTACCAACCAGGACCTGTCCTCTTCACATTACTACCATTACCAACCAGGACCTGTCCTCTTCACATTACAACTGTCACCAACCAGGACCTGTCCTCTTCACATTACTACCTCACCAAGCAGGACCTGTCCTCTTCACAATACTACCTCACCAACCAGGACCTGCTCTCTTCACCTGATCACCTCACCAACTAGGACCTGTCTCCTTCACATTACTACCTCACCAACCGGGACCTGTCCTCTTCACATTACTACCTCACCAAGCAGGACCTGTCCTCTTCAAATCACTGCCGTCACAAACCAGGACCTATCCCCTTCACATCACTACTGTCACCAACCAGGACCTGTCCTCATCACATCACTATTGTCACCTACCACGACCTGTCCTCTTGACATTTCAACTGTCACCAACTAGGACCAGTCATCTTCACATTACTACCTCACGAACCAGGACCAGCTCTCTTCACATTACTACCTCACCAACCAGGACCTGTCCTCTTCCCATTACTACCTCACCAACCAGGACCTGTCCTCTTCACATAACTACATCACCAAATAGGACCTGTCCTCTTGACATTACTAACTCACCAACCCGGACCTGTTCTCTTCACATAACTACATCACCAACCAGGACCTGTCCACTTCACCTTACTACCTTACCAACCAGGACCTGTCCTATTCACATTACTACCTCACCAACCAGGACCTGTCCTCTTCACATTACTTCCTCACCAACCCGGACCTGTTCTCTTCACATAACTACCTCACCAACCAGGACCTGTCCTCTTCACATTACTTCCTCACCAACCCGGACCTGTTCTCTTCACATAACTACATCACCAACCAGGACCTGTCCCCTTCACATTACTACCTCACCAACCAGGACCTATACTCTTCACATCACTACTGTCACCAACCAGGACCTGTCTCCTTCACATTACTACCTCACCAACCAGGACCTGTCCCCTTCACATTACGACCTCACCAACCAGGACCTGTCCTCTTCACATTACTACCGCACAAACCAGGACCTGTCCCCTTCACATTACTACCTCACCAACCAGGACCTATACTCTTCACATTACTACTGTCACCAACTAGGACCTGTCTCCTTCACATTACTACCTCACCAACCAAGACCTTTCCTCTTCACATTACAACTGTCACCAACCAGGACCTGACTTATTCATATTACTACCATTTCCAACCAGGACCTGTCTCCTTGACATTATTAGCTCACCAACCAGGACCTGTCCCCTTCACATTACTACCTCACCAACCAGGACCTGTCATCTTCACATTACTACCTCACCAACCAGGGCCTGTCCCCTTCACATTACTACCATTACCAACCAGGACCTGTCCTCTTCACATTACTACCTCACCAACCAGGACCTGCCCCTTCACATTACTACCTCACCAACCAGGACCTGTCCACTTCACATTACTACCATTACCAACCAGGACCTGTCCTCTTAACATTACTATCTCACCAACCAGGACCTCTCCTCTTCACATTACTACCTCACGAACCAGAACCTGTGTCCTTCACATTACTACGTCACCAACCAGGACCTGTCCTCTTCACATTACTACCTCACCAACCAGGACCTGTCCTATTCTCAATACTACCTCACCAAGCAGGACCTGTCATCTTAACAGTACGACCTCACCAACCAGGACCTTTCCTCTTCACATTACTACCTCACCAACCAGGACCTGTCCTCTTCATATTACTACCTCACCAACCAGGACCTGTCGTCTTCACATTACTACCTCACCAACCAGGACCTGTCGTCTTCACATTACTACCTCACCAACCAGGACCTGCTCTCTGCACATTACTACCTCACTAAACAGGACCTGTCCTCTTCACATTACTACCTCACCAACCAGGACCTGTCCATTTCACATTACTACCTCACCAACCAGGACCTGTCGTCTTCACATTACTACCTCACCAACCAGGACCTGTCGTCTTCACATTACTACCTCACCAACCAGGACCTGCTCTCTGCACATTACTACCTCACCAACCAGGACCTGTCCTCTTCACATTACTACCTCACCAACCAGGACCTGCTCTCTGCACATTACTACCTCACTAACCAGGACCTGTCTTCTTCACATTACTACCTCACTAACCAGGACCTGTCCATTTCACATTACTACCTCACCAACCAGGACCTGTCCCATTCACATTACTACCTCACCAACCAGGACCTGTCCTCTTCACATTACTACCTCACCAAATAGGACCTGTCTTCTTCACATTAATACCTCACCAACCAGGACCTGTCCTCTTCACATTACTAGCTCACCAACCAGGACCTGTCCTCTTCACATTACTGCTGTCACCAAACAGGACCTGTCCCCTTCACATTACGACCTCACCAACCAGGACCTATACTCTTCACATCACTACTGTCACCAACCAGGACCTGTCTCCTTCACATTACTACCTCACCAACCAGGACCTGTCCTATTCAGAATACTACTGTCACCAACTAGGACCTGTCTCCTTCACATTACTACCTCACCAACCAAGACCTTTCCTCTTCACATTACAACTGTCACCAACCAGGACCTGTCCTATTCATATTACTACCATTTCCAAGCAGGACCTGTCTCCTTGACATTATTAGCTCACCAACCAGGACCTGTCCCCTTCACATTACTACCTCACCAACCAGGACCTGTCCCCTTCACATTGCTACCTCACCAACCAGGACCTTTCTCCTTCACATTACTACCTCACCAACCAGGACCTGTCCTCTTCACATTACTATCTCACCAACCAGGACATGTCCTCTTAACATTACTATCTCACCAACCAGGACCTGTCCTCTTCACGTTACTACCTCACCAACCAGGACCTGTCCTCTTCACATCACTACCGTCACCAACCAGGACCTGCCCTCTTCACATTACTACCGTCACCAACCAGGACCTGTCCTATTCAGAATACTACTGTCACCAACTAGGACCTGTCTCCTTCACATTACAACTGTCACCAGCCAGGACCTGTCCTTTATACATTACTACCTCACCAACCAGGACCTGTCCTCTTCACATTACTGCTGTCACCAAACAGGACCTGTCCTATTCATATTACTACCATTTCCAACCAGGACCTGTCTCCTTGACATTATTAGCTCACCAACCAGGACCTGTCCCCTTCACATTACTACCTCACCAACTAGGACCTGTCTCCTTCACATTACTACCTCACCAACCAAGACCTTTCCTCTTCACATTACAACTGTCACCAACCAGGACCTGTCCTATTCATATTACTACCATTTCCAACCAGGACCTGTCTCCTTGACATTATTAGCTCACCAACCAGGACCTGTCCCCTTCACATTACTACCTCACCAACCAGGACCTGTCCCCTTCACATTGCTACCTCACCAACCAGGACCTGTCTCCTTCACATTACTACCTCACCAACCAGGACCTGTCCACTTCACATTACTACCTCACCAAACAGGACCTCTCCTCTTCACATTACTACCTCACCAACAAGGACCTGTCTTCTTCACATTACTACCTCACCAACCAGGACCTGTCCTCTTCACATTCCTACCTCACCAGCCAGGACCTGTCTCCTTCACATTACTACCTCACCAACCAGGACCTGTCCTCTTCACATTACTACCATTACCAACCAGGACCTGTCCTCTTCACATTCCTACCTCACCAGCCAGGACCTGTCCTCTTCACATTACTACCTCACCAACCAGGACCTGTCCTCTTCACATTACTACCATTACCAACCAGGACCTGTCCTCTTCACATTACTACCATTACCAACCAGGACCTGTCCTCTTCACATTCCTACCTCACCAGCCAGGACCTGTCCTCTTCACATTACTACCTCACCAACCAGGACCTGTCCTCTTCACATTTCTACCATTACCAGCCAGGACCTGTCCTCTTCACATTACTACCTCACCAACCAGGACCTGTCCACTTCACATTACTGCTGTCACCAACCAGGACCTATCCTCTTCACGTTACTTCCTCACCAAATAGGACCTGTCCTCTTCACATTACTACCTCACCAAACAGGACCTCTCCTCTTCACATTACTATCTCACCAACCAGGACCTGTCCTCTTCACATTACTGCTGTCACCAAACAGGACCTGTCCCCTTCACATTACGACCTCACCAACCAGGAGCTGTCCCCTTCACATTACGACCTCACCAACCAGGACCTATACTCTTCACATTACTACTGTCACCAACCAGGACCTGTCCTATTCATATTACTACCATTTCCAAGCAGGACCTGTCTCCTTGACATTATTAGCTCACCAACCAGGACCTGTCCCCTTCACATTACTACCTCACCAACCAGGACCTGTCCCCTTCACATTGCTACCTCACCAACCAGGACCTGTCTCCTTCACATTACTACCTCACCAACCAGGACCTGTCCTCTTCACATTACTATCTCACCAACCAGGACCTGTCCTCTTAACATTACTATCTCACCAACCAGGACCTGTCCTCTTCACGTTACTACCTCACCAACCAGGACCTGTCCTCTTCACATTACTAGCTCACCAACCAGGACCTCTCCTCTTCACATTCCTACCTCACCAAGCAGGACCTGTCTCCTTCACATCACTACCTCACCAACCAGGACCTGTCCTCTTCACATTACTATCTCACCAAATAGGACCTGTCCTCTTCACATTACTACCTCACCAACCAGGACCTGTCCTCTTCACATTACTACGTCACCAACCAGGACCTGTCCTCTTCACATTACTACCTCACCAACCAGGACCTGTCCTCTTCACATTACTACCTCACCAACCAGGACCTGTCTCCTTCACATTACTACCTCACCAACAGGACCCGCTCTCTTCACATTACTACCTCACCAACTAGGACCTGTCTCCTTCACATTACTACCTCAACAACCAGGACCTGTCCTCTTCACATTACAACCTCACCAACCAGGACCTGTCCTCTTCACATTACAACCTCACCAACCAGGACCTGTCCTCTTCACATTACAACCTCACCAACCAGGACCTGTCCTCTTCACATTACTACCTCACCAACCAGGACCTGTCCATTTCACATTACTACCTCACCAACCAGGACCTGTCCATTTCACATTACTACCTCACCAACCAGGACCTGTCCTCTTCACATTACTACCTCACCAACCAGGACCTGTCCATTTCACATTACTACCTCACCAACCAGGACCTGTCCATTTCACATTACTACCTCACCAACCAGGACCTGTCCTCTTCACATTACTACCTCACCAACCAGGACCTGTCCATTTCACATTACTACCTCACCAACCAGGACCTGTCCATTTCACATTACTACCTCACCAACCAGGACCTGTCATCTTCACATTACTACCATTGGTGAAGTCGCTGATGGATCACTGATCACAGGAATTGGGATGTGAAGTTGTCTTTATACAAGACGCTGGTAAGACCAGACATGGATCACTGATCAGAGGAATTGGGATGTGAAGTTGTCTTTACAGGAGACACTGGTCAGACCAGACATGGATCACTGATCACAGGAATTGGGATGTGAATTTGACTTTACACAAGACGCTGGTAAGACCAGACATGGATCACTGATCAGAGGAATTGGGATGTGAAGTTGTCTTTACAGAAGAGGCTGGTCAGACCAGACATGGATCACTGATCACAGGAATTGGGATGTGAAGTTGTCTTTATACAGGACGCTGGTAAGACCAGACATGGATCAGTGATCACAGGAATTGGGATGTGAAGTTGTCTTTACACAAGACGCTGGTAAGACCAGACATAGATCACTGATCAGAGGAATTGGGATGTGAAGTCGTCTTTACACAAGACGCTGTTAAGACCAGACATGGATCACTGATCAGAGGAAGTGGGATGTGAAGTTGTCTTTACACAAGACGCTGGTAAGAACAGACATGGATCACTGATCAGAGGAATTGGGATGTGAAGTTGTCTTTACACAAGACGCTGGTAAGACCAGACATGGATCACTGATCACAGGAATTGGGATGTGAAGTTGTCTTTCTGCAAGACGCTGGTAAGACCAGACATGGATCACTGATCACAGGAATTGGGATGTGAAGTTGTTTTTCTGCAAGACGCTGGTAAGATAAGACATGGATCACTGATCACAGGAATTGGGATGTGAAGTTGTGTTTAAACCAGACGCTGGTAAGACTAGACATGGATCAGTGATCAGAGGAATTGGGATGTGAAGTTGTCTTTATACAAGACGCGGGTAAGACCAGACATGGATCACTGATCACAGGAATTGGGATGTGAAGTTGTCTTTACACAGGACGCTGGTAAGACCAGACATGGATCACTGATCACAGGAATTGGGATGTGAAGTTGTCTTAACAGAAGAGGCTGGTAAGACCAGACATGGATCACTGATCACAGGAATTGGGATGTGAAGTTGTCTTTACAGATGAGGCTGGTAAGACCAGACATGGATCACTGATCACAGGAATTGGGATGTGAAGTTGACTTTACACAAGACGCGGGTAAGACCAGACATGGATCACTGATCACAAGAATTGGGATGTGAAGTTGTGTTTACACCAGACGCTGGTAAGACCAGACATGGATCAGTGATCACAAGAATTGGGATGTGAACTTGTGTTTACACCAGACGCTGGTATGACCAGACATGGATCAGTGATTAGAGGAATTGGGATGTTAAGTTGTCGTTACAGAAGACGCTGGTCAGACCAGACATGGATCACTGATCACAGGAATTGGGATGTGAAGTTGTCTTTCTGCAAGACGCTGGTAAGACCAGACATGGATCACTGATCACAGGAATTGGGATGTGAAGTTGTCTTTACAGAAGAGGCTGGTCAGACCAGACATGGATCACTGATCACAGGAATTGGGATGTGAAGTTGACTTTACACCAGACGCGGGTAAGACCAGACATGGATCACTGATCACAGGAATTGGGATGTGAAGTTGTGTTTACACCAGACGCTGGTAAGACCAGACATGGATCAGTGATCAGAGGAATTGGGATGTGAAGTTGTCTTTACACAGGACGCTGGTAAGACCAGACATGGATCAGTGATCAGAGGAATTGGAATGTGAAGTTGTCTTTATACAAGACGCGGGTAAGACCAGACATGGATCACTGATCACAGGAATTGGGATGTGAAGTTGTGTTGACACCAGACTCTGGTAAGACCAGACATGGATCACTGATCACAAGAATTGGGATGTGAAGTTGTCTTTACACAAGACGCTGGTAAGACCAGACATTGATCAGTGATCAGAGGAATTGGGATGTTAAGTTGTCGTTACAGAAGACGCTGGTAAGACCAGACATGGATCACTGATCACAGGAATTGGGTTGTGAAGTTGTCTTTACAGAAGACGCTGGTAAGACCAGACATGGATCAGTGACCAGAGGAATTGGGAAGTTAAGTTGTCGTTACAGAAGATGCGGGTAAGACCAGACATGGATCAGTGATCAGAGGAATTGGGATGTGAAGTTGTCTTTACACAAGACGCTGGTAAGACCAGACATGGATCACTGATCACAGGAATTGGGATGTGAAGTTGTCTTTACACAGGACTCTGGTAAGACCAGACATGGATCACTGATCACAGGAATTGGGATGTGAAGTTGTCTTTATACAAGACGCGGGTAAAACCAGACATGGATCACTGATCACAGGAATTGGGATGTGAAGTTGTCTTTACACAGGACTCTGGTAAGACCAGACATGGATCACTGATCACAGGAATTGGGATGTGAAGTTGTCTTTATAAAAGACGCGGGTAAAACCAGACATGGATCACTGATCACAGGAATTGGGATGTGAAGTTGACTTTACACCAGACACGGGTAAGACCAGACATGGATTAGTGATCACAGGAATTGGGATGTGAAGTTGTGTTTCCACCAGACGCTGGTAAGACGAGACATGGATCACTGATCACAGGAATTGGGAAGTGAAGTTGTGTTTACACCAGACACTGGTAAGACCAGACATGGATCCCTGATCACAGGAATTGGGATGTGAAGTTGTGTTTATACAAGACGCTGGTACGACCATACATGGATCACTGATCAGAGGAATTGGTATGTGAAGTTGTGTTTAGACAAGACGCTGGTACGACCAGACATGGATCACTGATCAGAGGAATTGGGATGTGAAGTTGTGTTTACACAAGACGCTGGTAAGACCAGACATGGATCACTGATCAGAGGAATTGGGATGTGAAGTTGTCTTTCTGCAAGACGCTGGTAAGACCAGACATGGATCACTGATCAGAGGAATTGGGATGTGAAGTTGTGTTTACACAAGACGCTGGTAAGACCAGACATGGATCAGTGATCAGAGGAATTGGAATGTGAAGTTGTCTTTATACAAGACGCGGGTAAGACCAGACATGGATCACTGATCACAGGAATTGGGATGTGAAGTTGTGTTGACACCAGACTCTGGTAAGACCAGACATGGATCACTGATCACAAGAATTGGGATGTGAAGTTGTCTTTACACAAGACGCTGGTAAGACCAGACATTGATCAGTGATCAGAGGAATTGGGATGTTAAGTTGTCGTTACAGAAGACGCTGGTAAGACCAGACATGGATCACTGATCACAGGAATTGGGTTGTGAAGTTGTCTTTACAGAAGACGCTGGTAAGACCAGACATGGATCAGTGACCAGAGGAATTGGGAAGTTAAGTGGTCGTTACAGAAGATGCGGGTAAGACCAGACATGGATCAGTGATCAGAGGAATTGGGATGTGAAGTTGTCTTTACACAAGACGCTGGTAAGACCAGACATGGATCACTGATCACAGG
Source organism: Hypanus sabinus (assembly GCF_030144855.1). NCBI lineage: Eukaryota > Metazoa > Chordata > Chondrichthyes > Myliobatiformes > Dasyatidae > Hypanus > Hypanus sabinus. The sequence continues at coordinate 3,737,790 of NC_082736.1, forward strand.
AATTGGGATGTGAAGTTGTCTTTACACAGGACTCTGGTAAGACCAGACATGGATCACTGATCACAGGAATTGGGATGTGAAGTTGTCTTTATACAAGACGCGGGTAAAACCAGACATGGATCACTGATCACAGGAATTGGGATGTGAAGTTGTCTTTACACAGGACTCTGGTAAGACCAGACATGGATCACTGATCACAGGAATTGGGATGTGAAGTTGTCTTTATAAAAGACGCGGGTAAAACCAGACATGGATCACTTATCACAGGAATTGGGATGTGAAGTTGACTTTACACCAGTCGCGGGTAAGACCAGACATGGATTAGTGATCACAGGAATTGGGATGTGAAGTTGTGTTTCCACCAGACGCTGGTAAGACGAGACATGGATCACTGATCACAGGAATTGGGAAGTGAAGTTGTGTTTACACCAGACCCTGGTAAGACCAGACATGGATCCCTGATCACAGGAATTGGGATGTGAAGTTGTGTTTATACAAGACGCTGGTAAGACCAGACATGGATCACTGATCACAGGAATTGTTCTGTGAAGTTGTGTTTACACAAGATGCTGGTACGACCATACATGGATCACTGATCAGAGGAATTGGTATGTGAAGTTGTGTTTAGACAAGACGCTGGTACGACCAGACATGGATCACTGATCAGAGGAATTGGGATGTGAAGTTGTGTTTACACAAGACGCTGGTAAGACCAGACATGGATCACTGATCAGAGGAATTGGGATGTGAAGTTGTCTTTCTGCAAGACGCTGGTAAGACCAGACATGGATCACTGATCAGAGGAATTGGGATGTGAAGTTGTGTTTACACAAGACGCTGGTAAGACCAGACATGGATCACTGATCAGAGGAATTGGGATGTGAAGTTGTGTTTACACAAGACGCTGGTAAGACCAGACATGGATCACTGATCAGAGGAATTGGGATGTGAAGTTGTCTTTACAGGAGACACTGGTCAGACCAGACATGGATCACTGATCACAGGAATTGGGATGTGAATTTGACTTTACACAGGACGCTGGTCAGACCAGACATGGATCACTGATCACTGGAATTGGGATGTGAAGTTGTCTTTACAGAAGATGCTGGTCAGACCAGACATGGATCACTGATCACAGGAATTGGGATGTGAAGTTGTCTTTACACAAGACGCTGGTAAGACCAGACATAGATCACTGATCAGAGGAATTGGGATGTGAAGTCGTCTTTACACAAGACGCTGGTAAGACCAGACATGGATCACTGATCAGAGGAAGTGGGATGTGAAGTTGTCTTCACACGAGACGCTGGTAAGACCAGACATGGATCACTGATCAGAGGAATTGGGATGTGAAGTTGTCTTTACACAAGACGCTGATAAGACCAGACATGGATCACTGATCACAGGAATTGGGATGTGAAGTTGTCTTTCTGCAAGACGCTGGTAAGACCAGACATGGATCACTGATCAGAGGAATTGGGATGTGAAGTTGTCTTTACAGAAGAGGCTGGTCAGACCAGACATGGATCACTGATCACAGGAATTGGGATGTGAAGTTGTTTTTCTGCAAGACGCTGGCAAGATCAGACTTGGATCAATGATCACAGGAATTGGGATGTGAAGTTGTGTTTAAACCAGACGCTGGTAAGACCAGACATGGATCAGTGATCAGAGGAATTGGGATGTGAAGTTGTCTTTATACAAGACGCGGGTAAGACCAGACATGGATCACTGATCACAGGAATTGGGATGTGAAGTTGTCTTTACACAGGACGCTGGTAAGACCAGACACGGATCACTAATCACAAGAATTGGGATGTGAAGTTGTCTTTACACAAGAGGCTGGTAAGACCAGACATGGATCACTGATCACAGGAATTGGGATGTGAAGTTGTCTTTACAGAAGAGGCTGGTAAGACCAGACATGGATCACTGATCAGAGGAATTGGGATGTGAAGTTGTGTTTACACAAGACGCTGGTAAGACCAGACATGGATCACTGATCAGAGGAATTGGGATGTGAAGTTGTCTTTACAGGAGACACTGGTCAGACCAGACATGGATCACTGATCACAGGAATTGGGATGTGAATTTGACTTTAGACAGGACGCTGGTCAGACCAGACATGGATCACTGATCACTGGAATTGGGATGTGAAGTTGTCTTTACACAATACGCTGGTAAGACCAGACATGGATCACTGATCACAGGAATTGGGATGTGAAGTTGTCTTTACACAATACGCTGGTAAGACCAGACATGGATCACTGATCACAGGAATTGGGATGTGAAGTTGTCTTTACACAAGACGCTGGTAAGACCAGACATGGATCACTGATCAGAGGAAGTGGGATGTGAAGTTGTCTTTACACAAGACGCTGGTAAGACCAGTCATGGATCACTGATCAGAGGAATTGGGATGTGAAGTTGTCTTTACACAAGACGCTGATAAGACCAGACATGGATCACTGATCACAGGAATTGGGATGTGAAGTTGTCTTTACAGAAGACGCTGGTCAGACCAGACATGGATCACTGATCAGAGGAATTGGGATGTGAAGTTGTCTTTACACAAGACGCTGGTAAGACCAGACATGGATCACTGATCAGAGGAAGTGGGATGTGAAGTTGTCTTTACACAAGACGCTGGTAAGACCAGACATGGATCACTGATCAGAGGAATTGGGATGTGATGTTGTCTTTACACAAGTCGCTGATAAGACCAGACATGGATCACTGATCACAGGAATTGGGATGTGAAGTTGTCTTTCTGCAAGACGCTGGTAAGACCAGACATGGATCACTGATCACAGGAATTGGGATGTGAAGTTGTCTTTACAGAAGATGCTGGTCAGACCAGACATGCATCACTGATCACAGGAATTGGGATGTGAAGTTGTTTTTCTGCAAGACGCTGGTAAGATCAGACATGGATCACTGATCACAGGAATTGGGATGTGAAGTTGTGTTTAAACCAGACGCTGGTAAGACCAGACATGGATCAGTGATCAGAGGAATTGGGATGTGAAGTTGTCTTTATACAAGACGCGGGTAAGACCAGACATGGATCACTGATCACAGGAATTGGGATGTGAAGTTGTCTTTACACAGGACGCTGGTAAGACCAGACATGGATCACTGATCACAGGAATTGGGATGTGAAGTTGTCTTTACAGAAGAGGCTGGTAAGACCAGACATGGATCACTGATCACAGGAATTGGGATGTGAAGTTGTCTTTACAGAAGAGGCTGGTAAGACCAGACATGGATCACTGATCACAGGAATTGGGATGTGAAGTTGTCTTTACAGATGAGGCTGGTAAGACCAGACATGGATCAGTGATCACAGGAATTGGGATGTGAAGTTGACTTTACACAAGACGCGGGTAAGACCAGACATGGATCACTGATCACAAGAATTGGGATGTGAAGTTGTGTTTACAGCAGACGCTGGTCAGACCAGACATGGATCAGTGATCACAAGAATTGGGATGTGAACTTGTGTTTACACCAGACGCTGGTATGACCAGACATGGATCAGTGATTAGAGGAATTGGGATGTTAAGTTGTCGTTACAGAAGACGCTGGTCAGACCAGACATGGATCACTGATCACAGGAATCGGGCTGTGAAGTTGACTTTACACAAGACGCTGGTAAGACCAGACATGGATCACTGACCACAGGAATTGGGATGTGAAGTTGACTTTACACAGGACGCTGGTAAGACCAGACATGGATCACTGATCACAGGAATTGGGATGTGAAGTTGACTTTACAGAGGACGCTGGTAAGACCAGACATGGATCACTGATCACAGGAATCGGGCTGTGAAGTTGACTTTACACAAGACGCTGGTAAGACCAGACATGGATCACTGACCACAGGAATTGGGATGTGAAGTTGACTTTACACAGGACGCTGGTAAGACCAGACATGGATCACTGATCACAGGAATTGGGATGTGAAGTTGTCTTTACAGAAGAGGCTGGTCACACCAGACATGGATCACTGATCACAGGAATTGGGATGTGAAGTTGTCTTTATACAGGACGCTGGTAAGACCAGACATGGATCACTGATCACAGGAATTGGGATGTGAAGTTGTCTTTACAGAAGAGGCTGGTCAGACCAGACATGGATCACTGATCACAGGAATTGGGATGTGAAGTTGTCTTTATACAGGACGCTGGTAAGACCAGACATGGATCACTGATCACAGGAATTGGGATGTGAAGTTGTGTTTACACAAGACGCTGGTAAGACCAGACATAGATCACTGATCAGAGGAATTGGGATGTGAAGTCGTCTTTACACAAGACGCTGGTAAGACCAGACATGGATCACTGATCAGAGGAATTGGGATGTGAAGTCGTCTTTACACAAGACGCTGGTAAGACCAGACATGGATCACTGATCAGAGGAATTGGGATGTGAAGTTGTCTTTACACAAGACGCTGGTAAGACCAGACATGGATCACTGATCACAGGAATTGGGATGTGAAGTTGTCTTTACAGAAGAGGCTGGTCAGACCAGACATGGATCAGTGATCACAGGAATTGGGATGTGAAGTTGTGTTTACACAAGACGCTGGTAAGACCAGACATAGATCACTGATCAGAGGAATTGGGATGTGAAGTCGTCTTTACACAAGACGCTGGTAAGACCAGACATGGATCACTGATCAGAGGAATTGGGATGTGAAGTCGTCTTTACACAAGACACTGGTAAGACCAGACATGGATCACTGATCAGAGGAATTGGGATGTGAAGTTGTCTTTACACAAGACGCTGGAAGGCCAGACATGGATCACTGATCACAGGAATCGGGATGTTAAGTTGTCTTTACAGAAGAGGCTGGTAAGACCAGACCTGGATCACTGATCACAGGAATTGGGATGTGAAGTTGACTTTACACAAGACGCTGGTAAGACCAGACATGGATCACTGATCACAGGAATCGGGATGTTAAGTTGTCTTTACAGAAGAGGCTGGTAAGACCAGACATGGATCACTGATCACAGGAATTGGGATGTGAAGTTGACTTTACACAGGACGCTGTTAAGACCAGACATGGATCACTGATCACAGGAATTGGGATGTGAAGTTGTCTTTCTGCAAGACGCTGGTAAGACCAGACATGGATCACTGATCACAGGAATTGGGATGTGAAGTTGTCTTTACAGAAGAGGCTGGTCAGACCAGACATGGATCACTGATCACAGGAATTGGGATGTGAAGTTGACTTTACACCAGACGCGGGTAAGACCAGACATGGATCACTGATCACAGGAATTGGGATGTGAAGTTGTGTTTACACCAGACGCTGGTAAGACCAGACATGGATCAGTGATCAGAGGAATTGGGATGTGAAGTTGTCTTTACACAGGACGCTGGTAAGACCAGACATGGATCAGTGATCAGAGGAATTGGAATGTGAAGTTGTCTTTATACAAGACGCGGGTAAGACCAGACATGGATCACTGATCACAGGAATTGGGATGTGAAGTTGTGTTGACCGCAGACGCTGGTAAGACCAGACATGGTCAGTGACCAGAGGAATTGGGATGTTAAGTTGTCGTTACAGAAGACGCTGGTAAGACCAGACATGGATCACTGATCACAGGAATTGGGTTGTGAAGTTGTCTTTACAGAAGACGCTGGTAAGACCAGACATGGATCAGTGACCAGAGGAATTGGGAAGTTAAGTTGTCGTTACAGAAGATGCGGGTAAGACCAGACATGGATCACTGATCACAGGAATTGGGATGTGAAGTTGTCTTTACACAAGAGGCTGGTAAGACCAGACATGGATCACTGATCACAGGAATTGGGATGTGAAGTTGTCTTTACACAAGACGCGGGTAAGACCAGACATGGATCACTGATCACAGGAATTGGGATGTGAAGTTGTGTTGACACCAGACGCTGGTAAGACCAGACATGGATCACTGATCACAAGAGTTGGGATGTGAAGTTGTCTTTACACAAGACGCTGGTAAGACCAGACATGGATCACTGATCACAGGAATTGGGTTGTGAAGTTGTCGTTACAGAAGATGCTGGTAAGACCAGACATGGATCACTGATCACAGGAGTTGGGATGTGAAGTTGTCTTTACACAAGAGGCTGGTAAGACCAGACATGGATCACTGATCACAGGAATTGGGATGTGAAGTTGTCTTTCTGCAAGACGCTGGTAAGACCAGACATGGATCAGTGATCAGAGGAATTGGGATGTGAAGTTGTCTTTCTGCAAGACGCTGATAAGACCAGACATGGATCACTGATCACAGGAATTGGGATGTGAAGTTGTCTTTACACAAGACGCTGGTAAGACCAGACATGGATCAGTGATCACAGGAATTGGGATGTGAAGTTGTCTATACACAAGACGCTGGTAAGACCAGACATGGATCAGTGATCAGAGGAATTGGGATGTGAAGTTGACTTTACACAAGACGCTGGTAAGACCAGACATGGATCAGTGATCAGAGGAATTGGGATGAGAAGTTGACTTTACTCAAGACGCTGGTAAGACCAGACATGGATCACTGATCAGAGGAATTGGAATGTGAAGTTGACTTTACACAAGACGCTGGTAAGACCAGACATGGATCACTGATGACAGGAATTGGGATGTGAAGTTGTCTTTCTGCAAAACGCTGGTAAGACCAGACATAGATCACTGATCACAGGAATTGGGATGTGAAGTTGTCTTTACACAGGACTCTGGTAAGACCAGACATGGATCACTGATCACAGGAATTGGGATGTGTTGTCTTTACACAGGATCCTGGTAAGACCAGACATGGATCACTGATCACAGGAATTGGGATGTGAAGTTGTCTTTCTGCAAGACGCTGGTAAGACCAGACATGGATCACTGATCACAGGAATTGGGATGTGTTGTCTTTACACAGGACCCTGGTAAGACCAGACATGGATCAGTGATCAGAGGAATTGGGATGTGAAGTTGTCTTTACACAGGACTCTGGTAAGACCAGACATTGATCACTGATCACAGGAATTGGGATGTGAAGTTGTCTTTATACAAGACGCGGGTAAAACCAGACATGGATCACTGATCACAGGAATTGGGATGTGAAGTTGTGTTTACACAAGACGCGGGTAAGACCAGACATGGATCAGTGATCACAGGAATTGGGATGTGAAGTTGTGTTTCCACCAGACGCTGGTAAGACCACACATGGATCCCTGATCACAGGAATTGGGATGTGAAGTTGTCTTTACAGAAGAGGCTGGTAAGACCAGACATGGATCACTGATCACAGGAATTGGGATGTGAAGTTGACTTTACACAAGACGCGGGTAAGACCAGACATGGATCACTGATCACAAGAATTGGGATGTGAAGTTGTGTTTACAGCAGACGCTGGTAAGACCAGACATGGATCAGTGATCACAAGAATTGGGATGTGAACTTGTGTTTACACCAGACGCTGGTATGACCAGACATGGATCAGTGATTAGAGGAATTGGGATGTTAAGTTGTCGTTACAGAAGACGCTGGTAAGACCAGACATGGATCACTGATCACAGGAATTGGGATGTGAAGTTGTCTTTACAGAAGAGGCTGGTCACACCAGACATGGATCACTGATCACAGGAATTGGGATGTGAAGTTGACTTTACACAGGACGCTGGTAAGACCAGACATGGATCACTGATCACAGGAATCGGGCTGTGAAGTTGACTTTACACAAGACGCTGGTAAGACCAGACATGGATCACTGACCACAGGAATTGGGATGTGAAGTTGACTTTACACAAGACGCTGGTAAGACCAGACATGGATCACTGATCACAGGAATTGGGATGTGAAGTTGTCTTTACAGAAGAGGCTGGTCACACCAGACATGGATCACTGATCACAGGAATTGGGATGTGAAGTTGTCTTTACACAAGAGGCTGGTCAGACCAGACATGGATCACTGATCACAGGAATTGGGATGTGAAGTTGTGTTTACACAAGACGCTGGTAAGACCAGACATTGATCACTGATCAGAGGAATTGGGATGTGAAGTCGTCTTTACACAGGACGCTGGTAAGACCAGACATGGATCACTATCACTGATCAGAGGAATTGGGATGTGAAGTCGTCTTTACACAGGACGCTGGTAAGACCAGACATGGATCACTGATCAGAGGAATTGGGATGTGAAGTTGTCTTTACACAAGACGCTGGTAAGACCAGACATGGATCACTGATCACAGGAATTGGGATGTGAAGTTGTCTTTCTGCAAGACGCTGGTAAGACCAGACATGGATCACTGATCACAGGAATTGGGATGTGAAGTTGACTTTACACAAGACGCTGGTAAGACCAGACATGGATCACTGATCACAGGAATCGGGATGTTACGTTGTCTTTACAGAAGAGGCTGGTAAGACCAGACATGGATCACTGATTACAGGAATTGGGATGTGAAGTTGACTTTACACAGGACGCTGGTAAGACCAGACATGGATCACTGATCAGAGGAATTGGGATGTGAAGTTGTCTTTCTGCAAGACGCTGGTAAGACCAGACATGGATCACTGATCACAGGAATTGGGATGTGAAGTTGACTTTACACAGGACGCTGGTAAGACCAGACATGGATCACTGATCAGAGGAATTGGGATGTGAAGTTGTCTTTCTGCAAGACGCTGTTAAGACCAGACATGGATCACTGATCACAGGAATTGGGATGTGAAGTTGTTTTTACAGAAGAGGCTGGTCAGACCAGACATGGATCACTGATCACAGGAATTGGGATGTGAAGTTGTCTTTACACAGGAATCTGGTAAGACCAGACATGGATCAGTGATCAGAGGAATTGGAATGTGAAGTTGTCTTTATACAAGACGCGGGTAAGACCAGACATGGATCACTGATCACAGGAATTGGGATGTGACGTTGTCTTTACACAAGACGCTGGTAAGGCCAGACATGGATCACTGATCACAGGAATTGGGATGTGAAGTTGTCTTTCTGCAAGACGCTGGTAAGACCAGACATGGATCAGTGATCAGAGGAATTGGGATGTGAAGTTGTATTTCTGCAAGACGCTGGTAAGACCAGACATGGATCACTGATCACAGGAATTGGGATGTGAAGTTGTCTTTACACAAGACGCTGGTAAGACCAGACATGGATCAGTGATCAGAGGAATTGGGATGTGAAGTTGTATTTCTGCAAGACGCTGGTAAGACCAGACATGGATCACTGATCACAGGAATTGGGATGTGAAGTTGTCTTTACACAAGACGCTGGTAAGACCAGATATGGATTAGTGATCAGAGGAATTGGGATGTGAAGTTGTATTTCTGCAAGACGCTGGTAAGACCAGACATGGATCACTGATCACAGGAATTGGGATGTGAAGTTGTCTTTACACAAGACGCTGGTAAGACCAGACATGGATCAGTGATCACAGGAATTGGGATGTGAAGTTGTCTTTACACAAGACGCTGGTAAGACCAGACATGGATCACTGATCACAGCAATTGGGATGTGAAGTTGTCTTTCTGCAAGACGCTGGTAAGACCAGACATGGATCACTGATCAGAGGAATTGGGATGTGAAGTTGTCTTTACACAGGACTCTGGTAAGACCAGACATGGATCACTGATCACAGGAATTGGGATGTGAAGTTGTCTTTACACAGGACCCTGGTAAGACCAGACATGGATCACTGATCACAGGAATTGGGATGTGAAGTTGTCTTTACACAGGACTCTGGTAAGACCAGACATGGATCACTGATCACAGGAATTGGGGTCTGAAGTTGTCTTTCTGCAAGACGCTGGTAAGACCAGACATGGATCACTGATCAGAGGAATTGGGATGTGAAGTTGTCTTTACACAGGACTCTGGTAAGACCAGACATGGATCACTGATCACAGGAATTGGGATGTGAAGTTGTCTTTATACAAGACGCGGGTAAAACCAGACATGGATCACTGATCACAGGAATTGGGATGTGAAGTTGTGTTTACACAAGACGCGGGTAAGACCAGACATGGATCACTGATCACAGGAATTGGGATGTGAAGTTGTCTTTACACAAGACGCGGGTAAGACCAGACATGGATCACTGATCACAGGAATTGGGATGTGAAGTTGTGTTGACACCAGACGCTGGTAAGACCAGACATGGATCACTGATCACAAGAGTTGGGATGTGAAGTTGTCTTTACACAAGACGCTGGTAAGACCAGACATGGATCACTGATCACAGGAATTGGGTTGTGAAGTTGTCGTTACAGAAGATGCTGGTAAGACCAGACATGGATCACTGATCACAGGAGTTGGGATGTGAAGTTGTCTTTACACAAGAGGCTGGTAAGACCAGACATGGATCACTGATCACAGGAATTGGGATGTGAAGTTGTCTTTCTGCAAGACGCTGGTAAGACCAGACATGGATCAGTGATCAGAGGAATTGGGATGTGAAGTTGTCTTTCTGCAAGACGCTGATAAGACCAGACATGGATCACTGATCACAGGAATTGGGATGTGAAGTTGTCTTTACACAAGACGCTGGTAAGACCAGACATGGATCAGTGATCACAGGAATTGGGATGTGAAGTTGTCTATACACAAGACGCTGGTAAGACCAGACATGGATCACTGATCACAGGAATTGGGATGTGAAGTTGTCTTTACACAGGACTCTGGTAAGACCAGACATGGATCACTGATCACAGGAATTGGGATGTGTTGTCTTTACACAGGATCCTGGTAAGACCAGACATGGATCACTGATCACAGGAATTGGGATGTGAAGTTGTCTTTCTGCAAGACGCTGGTAAGACCAGACATGGATCACTGATCACAGGAATTGGGATGTGTTGTCTTTACACAGGACGCTGGTAAGACCAGACATGGATCAGTGATCAGAGGAATTGGGATGTGAAGTTGTCTTTATACAAGACGCGGGTAAAACCAGACATGGATCACTGATCACAGGAATTGGGATGTGAAGTTGTGTTTACACAAGACGCGGGTAAGACCAGACATGGATCACGGATCACAGGAATTGGGATGTGAAGTTGTCTTTACACAGGACTCTGGTAAGACCAGACATGGATCACTGATCACAAGAATTGGGATGTGAAGTTGTCTTTACACAGGACTCTGGTAAGACCAGACATGGATCACTGATCACAGGAATTGGGATGTGAAGTTGTCTTTATACAAGACGCGGGTAAAACCAGACATGGATCACTGATCACAGGAATTGGGATGTGAAGTTGACTTTACACCAGACGCGGGTAAGACCAGAGATGGATCAGTGATCACAGGAATTGGGATGTGAAGTTGTCTTTATACAAGACGCGGGTAAAACCAGACATGGATCACTGATCACAGGAATTGGGATGTGAAGTTGTGTTTCCACCAGACGCTGGTATGACCAGACATGGATCACTGATCACAGGAATTGGGAAGTGAAGTTGTGTTTACACCAGACCCTGGTAAGACCACACATGGATCCCTGATCACAGGAATTGGGATGTGAAGTTGTCTTTACAGAAGAGGCTGGTAAGACCAGACATGGATCACTGATCACAGGAATTGGGATGTGAAGTTGACTTTACACAAGACGCGGGTAAGACCAGACATGGATCACTGATCACAAGAATTGGGATGTGAAGTTGTGTTTACAGCAGACGCTGGTAAGACCAGACATGGATCAGTGATCACAAGAATTGGGATGTGAACTTGTGTTTACACCAGACGCTGGTATGACCAGACATGGATCAGTGATTAGAGGAATTGGGATGTTAAGTTGTCGTTACAGAAGACGCTGGTAAGACCAGACATGGATCACTGATCACAGGAATTGGGATGTGAAGTTGTCTTTACACAAGACGCTGGTAAGACCAGACATGGATCACTGATCACAGGAATCGGGCTGTGAAGTTGACTTTACACAAGACGCTGGTAAGACCAGACATGGATCACTGACCACAGGAATTGGGATGTGAAGTTGACTTTACACAAGACGCTGGTAAGACCAGACATGGATCACTGATCACAGGAATTGGGATGTGAAGTTGTCTTTACAGAAGAGGCTGGTCACACCAGACATGGATCACTGATCACAGGAATTGGGATGTGAAGTTGTCTTTACACAAGAGGCTGGTCAGACCAGACATGGATCACTGATCACAGGAATTGGGATGTGAAGTTGTGTTTACACAAGACGCTGGTAAGACCAGACATTGATCACTGATCAGAGGAATTGGGATGTGAAGTCGTCTTTACACAAGACGCTGGTAAGACCAGACATGGATCACTGATCAGAGGAATTGGGATGTGAAGTCGTCTTTACACAAGACGCTGGTAAGACCAGACATGGATCACTGATCAGAGGAATTGGGATGTGAAGTTGTCTTTACACAAGACGCTGGTAAGACCAGACATGGATCACTGATCACAGGAATTGGGATGTGAAGTTGTCTTTCTGCAAGACGCTGGTAAGACCAGACATGGATCACTGATCACAGGAATTGGGATGTGAAGTTGACTTTACACAAGACGCTGGTAAGACCAGACATGGATCACTGATCACAGGAATCGGGATGTTAGGTTGTCTTTACAGAAGAGGCTGGTAAGACCAGACATGGATCACTGATTACAGGAATTGGGATGTGAAGTTGACTTTACACAGGACGCTGGTAAGACCAGACATGGATCACTGATCAGAGGAATTGGGATGTGAAGTTGTCTTTCTGCAAGACGCTGGTAAGACCAGACATGGATCACTGATCACAGGAATTGGGATGTGAAGTTGACTTTACACAGGACGCTGGTAAGACCAGACATGGATCACTGATCAGAGTAATTGGGATGTGAAGTTGTCTTTCTGCAAGACGCTGTTAAGACCAGACATGGATCACTGATCACAGGAATTGGGATGTGAAGTTGTTTTTACAGAAGAGGCTGGTCAGACCAGACATGGATCACTGATCACAGGAATTGGGATGTGAAGTTGTCTTTACACAAGACGCTGGTAAGACCAGACATGGATCAGTGATCAGAGGAATTGGAATGTGAAGTTGTCTTTATACAAGACGCGGGTAAGACCAGACATGGATCACTGATCAGAGGAATTGGGATGTGAAGTTGACTTTACACAAGACGCTGGTAAGACCAGACATGGATCAGTGATCAGAGGAATTGGAATGTTAAGTTGTCTTTATACAAGACGCGGGTAAGACCAGACATGGATCACTGATCACAGGAATTGGGATGTGACGTTGTCTTTACACAAGACGCTGGTAAGGCCAGACATGGATCACTGATCACAGGAATTGGGATGTGAAGTTGAATTTCTGCAAGACGCTGGTAAGACCAGACATGGATCAGTGATCAGAGGAATTGGGATGTGAAGTTGTATTTCTGCAAGACGCTGGTAAGACCAGATATGGATCACTGATCACAGGAATTGGGATGTGAAGTTGTCTTTACACAAGACGCTGGTAAGACCAGACATGGATTACTGATCAGAGGAATTGGGATGTGAAGTTGTATTTCTGCAAGACGCTGGTAAGACCAGACATGGATCACTGATCACAGGAATTGGGATGTGAAGTTGTCTTTACACAAGACGCTGGTAAGACCAGATATGGATCAGTGATCAGAGGAATTGGGATGTGAAGTTGTATTTCTGCAAGACGCTGGTAAGACCATACATGGATCACTGATCACAGGAATTGGGATGTGAAGTTGTCTTTACACAAGACGCTGGTAAGACCAGACATGGATCAGTGATCACAGGAATTGGGATGTGAAGTTGTCTTTACACAAGACGCTGGTAAGACCAGACATGGATCAGTGATCAGAGGAATTGGGATGTGAAGTTGTCTTTACACAAGACGCTGGTAAGACCAGACATGGATCACTGATCACAGGAATTGGGATGTGAAGTTGTCTTTCTGCAAGACGCTGGTAAGACCAGACATGGATCACTGATCAGAGGAATTGGGATGTGAAGTTGTCTTTACACAGGACTCTGGTAAGACCAGACATGGATCACTGATCACAGGAATTGGGATGTGAAGTTGTCTTTACACAGGACCCTGGTAAGACCAGACATGGATCACTGATCACAGGAATTGTGATGTGAAGTTGTCTTTACACAGGACTCTGGTAAGACCAGACATGGATCACTGATCACAGGAATTGGGGTCTGAAGTTGTCTTTCTGCAAGACGCTGGTAAGACCAGACATGGATCACTGATCACAGGAATTGGGATGTGAAGTTGTGTTTACACCAGACGCAGGTAAGACCAGACATGGATCACTGATCACAGGAGTTGGGATGTGAAGTTGTCTTTACATAAGAGGCTGGTAAGACCAGACATGGATCACTGATCACAGGAATTGGGATGTGAAGTTGTCTTTCTGCAAGACGCTGGTAAGACCAGACATGGATCAGTGATCAGAGGAATTGGGATGTGAAGTTGTCTTTCTGCAAGACGCTGATAAGACCAGACATGGATCACTGATCACAGGAATTGGGATGTGAAGTTGTCTTTACACAAGACGCTGGTAAGACCAGACATGGATCAGTGATCACAGGAATTGGGATGTGAAGTTGTCTATACACAAGACGCTGGTAAGACCAGACATGGATCAGTGATCAGAGGAATTGGGATGTGAAGTTGACTTTACACAAGACGCTGGTAAGACCAGACATGGATCAGTGATCAGAGGAATTGGGATGAGAAGTTGACTTTACTCAAGACGCTGGTAAGACCAGACATGGATCACTGATCAGAGGAATTGGAATGTGAAGTTGACTTTACACAAGACGCTGTTAAGACCAGACATGGATCACTGATCACAGGAATTGGGATGTGAAGTTGTCTTTCTGCAAGACGCTGGTAAGAGCAGACATAGATCACTGATCACAGGAATTGGGATGTGAAGTTGTCTTTACACAGGACTCTGGTAAGACCAGACATGGATCACTGATCACAGGAATTGGGATGTGTTGTCTTTACACAGGATCCTGGTAAGACCAGACATGGATCACTGATCACAGGAATTGGGATGTGAAGTTGTCTTTCTGCAAGACGCTGGTAAGACCAGACATGGATCACTGATCACAGGAATTGGGATGTGTTGTCTTTACACAGGACCCTGGTAAGACCAGACATGGATCAGTGATCAGAGGAATTGGGATGTGAAGTTGTCTTTATACAAGACGCGGGTAAAACCAGACATGGATCACTGATCACAGGAATTGGGATGTGAAGTTGTGTTTACACAAGACGCGGGTAAGACCAGACATGGATCACGGATCACAGGAATTGGGATGTGAAGTTGTCTTTACACAGGACTCTGGTAAGACCAGACATGGATCACTGATCACAAGAATTGGGATGTGAAGTTGTCTTTACACAGGACTCTGGTAAGACCAGACATGGATCACTGATCACAGGAATTGGGATGTGAAGTTGTCTTTATACAAGACGCGGGTAAAACCAGACATGGATCACTGATCACAGGAATTGGGATGTGAAGTTGACTTTACACCAGACGCGGGTAAGACCAGAGATGGATCAGTGATCACAGGAATTGGGATGTGAAGTTGTGTTTCCACCAGACGCTGGTATGACCAGACATGGATCACTGATCACAGGAATTGGGAAGTGAAGTTGTGTTTACACCAGACCCTGGTAAGACCACACATGGATCCCTGATCACAGGAATTGGGATGTGAAGTTGTCTTTACAGAAGAGGCTGGTAAGACCAGACATGGATCACTGATCACAGGAATTGGGATGTGAAGTTGACTTTACACAAGACGCGGGTAAGACCAGACATGGATCACTGATCACAAGAATTGGGATGTGAAGTTGTGTTTACAGCAGACGCTGGTAAGACCAGACATGGATCAGTGATCACAAGAATTGGGATGTGAACTTGTGTTTACACCAGACGCTGGTATGACCAGACATGGATCAGTGATTAGAGGAATTGGGATGTTAAGTTGTCGTTACAGAACACGCTGGTCAGACCAGACATGGATCACTGATCACAGGAATTGGGATGTGAAGTTGTGTTTACAGCAGACGCTGGTAAGACCAGACATGGATCAGTGATCACAAGAATTGGGATGTGAACTTGTGTTTACACCAGACGCTGGTATGACCAGACATGGATCAGTGATTAGAGGAATTGGGATGTTAAGTTGTCGTTACAGAAGACGCTGGTAAGACCAGACATGGATCACTGATCACAGGAATTGGGATGTGAAGTTGTCTTTACACAAGACGCTGGTAAGACCAGACATGGATCACTGATCACAGGAATCGGGCTGTGAAGTTGACTTTACACAAGACGCTGGTAAGACCAGACATGGATCACTGACCACAGGAATTGGGATGTGAAGTTGACTTTACACAAGACGCTGGTAAGACTAGACATGGATCACTGATCACAGGAATTGGGATGTGAAGTTGTCTTTACAGAAGAGGCTGGTCACACCAGACATGGATCACTGATCACAGGAATTGGGATGTGAAGTTGTCTTTACACAAGAGGCTGGTCAGACCAGACATGGATCACTGATCACAGGAATTGGGATGTGAAGTTGTGTTTACACAAGACGCTGGTAAGACCAGACATTGATCACTGATCAGAGGAATTGGGATGTGAAGTCGTCTTTACACAAGACGCTGGTAAGACCAGACATGGATCACTGATCAGAGGAATTGGGATGTGAAGTCGTCTTTACACAAGACGCTGGTAAGACCAGACATGGATCACTGATCAGAGGAATTGGGATGTGAAGTTGTCTTTACACAAGACGCTGGTAAGACCAGACATGGATCACTGATCACAGGAATTGGGATGTGAAGTTGTCTTTCTGCAAGACGCTGGTAAGACCAGACATGGATCACTGATCACAGGAATTGGGATGTGAAGTTGACTTTACACAAGACGCTGGTAAGACCAGACATGGATCACTGATCACAGGAATCGGGATGTTAGGTTGTCTTTACAGAAGAGGCTGGTAAGACCAGACATGGATCACTGATTACAGGAATTGGGATGTGAAGTTGACTTTACACAGGACGCTGGTAAGACCAGACATGGATCACTGATCAGAGGAATTGGGATGTGAAGTTGTCTTTCTGCAAGACGCTGGTAAGACCAGACATGGATCACTGATCACAGGAATTGGGATGTGAAGTTGACTTTACACAGGACGCTGGTAAGACCAGACATGGATCACTGATCAGAGTAATTGGGATGTGAAGTTGTCTTTCTGCAAGACGCTGTTAAGACCAGACATGGATCACTGATCACAGGAATTGGGATGTGAAGTTGTTTTTACAGAAGAGGCTGGTCAGACCAGACATGGATCACTGATCACAGGAATTGGGATGTGAAGTTGTCTTTACACAAGACGCTGGTAAGACCAGACATGGATCAGTGATCAGAGGAATTGGAATGTGAAGTTGTCTTTATACAAGACGCGGGTAAGACCAGACATGGATCACTGATCAGAGGAATTGGGATGTGAAGTTGACTTTACACAAGACGCTGGTAAGACCAGACATGGATCAGTGATCAGAGGAATTGGAATGTGAAGTTGTCTTTATACAAGACGCGGGTAAGACCAGACATGGATCACTGATCACAGGAATTGGGATGTGACGTTGTCTTTACACAAGACGCTGGTAAGGCCAGACATGGATCACTGATCACAGGAATTGGGATGTGAAGTTGTCTTTCTGCAAGACGCTGGTAAGACCAGACATGGATCAGTGATCAGAGGAATTGGGATGTGAAGTTGTATTTCTGCAAGACGCTGGTAAGACCAGATATGGATCACTGATCACAGGAATTGGGATGTGAAGTTGTCTTTACACAAGACGCTGGTAAGACCAGACATGGATTACTGATCAGAGGAATTGGGATGTGAAGTTGTATTTCTGCAAGACGCTGGTAAGACCAGACATGGATCACTGATCACAGGAATTGGGATGTGAAGTTGTCTTTACACAAGACGCTGGTAAGACCAGATATGGATCAGTGATCAGAGGAATTGGGATGTGAAGTTGTATTTCTGCAAGACGCTGGTAAGACCAGACATGGATCACTGATCACAGGAATTGGGATGTGAAGTTGTCTTTACACAAGACGCTGGTAAGACCAGACATGGATCAGTGATCACAGGAATTGGGATGTGAAGTTGTCTTTACACAAGACGCTGGTAAGACCAGACATGGATCAGTGATCAGAGGAATTGGGATGTGAAGTTGTCTTTACACAAGACGCTGGTAAGACCAGACATGGATCACTGATCACAGGAATTGGGATGTGAAGTTGTCTTTCTGCAAGACGCTGGTAAGACCAGACATGGATCACTGATCAGAGGAATTGGGATGTGAAGTTGTCTTTACACAGGACTCTGGTAAGACCAGACATGGATCACTGATCACAGGAATTGGGATGTGAAGTTGTCTTTACACAGGACTCTGGTAAGACCAGACATGGATCACTGATCACAGGAATTGGGGTCTGAAGTTGTCTTTCTGCAAGACGCTGGTAAGACCAGACATGGATCACTGATCAGAGGAATTGGGATGTGAAGTTGTCTTTACACAGGACTCTGGTAAGACCAGACATGGATCACTGATCACAGGAATTGGGATGTGAAGTTGTCCTTATACAAGACGCGGGTAAAACCAGACATGGATCACTGATCACAGGAATTGGGATGTGAATTTGACTTTACACAGGACGCTGGTCAGACCAGACATGGATCACTGATCACAGGAATTGGGATGTGAAGTTGACTTTACACAGGACGCTGGTAAGACCAGACATGGATCACTGATCACTGGAATTGGGATGTGAAGTTGTCTTTACAGAAGAGGCTGGTCAGACCAGACATGGATCACTGATCACAGGAATTGGGATGTGAAGTTGTCTTTATACAGGGCGCTGGTAAGACCAGACATGGATCAGTGATCACAGGAATTGGGATGTGAAGTTGTCTTTACACAAGACGCTGGTAAGACCAGACATAGATCACTGATCAGAGGAATTGGGATGTGAAGTCGTTTTTACACAAGAGGCTGTTAAGACCAGACATGGATCACTGATCAGAGGAATTGGGATGTGAAGTTGTCTTTACACAAGACGCTGGTAAGACCAGACATGGATCACTGATCAGAGGAATTGGGATGTGAAGTTGACTTTACACAGGACGCTGGTAAGACCAGACATGGATCACTGATCACTGGAATTGGGATGTGAAGTTGTCTTTACAGAAGAGGCTGGTCAGACCAGACATGGATCACTGATCACAGGAATTGGGATGTGAAGTTGTCTTTACACAAGACGCTGTTAAGACCAGACATGGATCACTGATCAGAGGAATTGGGATGTGAAGTTGTCTTTACACAAGACGCTGGTAAGACCAGACATGGATCACTGATCAGAGGAATTGGGATGTGAAGTTGTCTTTACACAAGACGCTGGTAAGACCAGACATGGATCACTGATCACAGGAATTGGGATGTGAAGTTGTCTTTACAGAAGAGGCTGGTCAGACCAGACATGGATCACTGATCACAGGAATTGGGATGTGAAGTTGTTTTTCTGCAAGTCGCTGGTAAGATCAGACATGGATCACTGATCACAGGAATTGGGATGTGAAGTTGTGTTTAAACCAGACGCTGGTAAGACCAGACATGGATCAGTGATCAGAGGAATTGGGATGTGAAGTTGTCTTTATACAAGACGCGGGTAAGACCAGACATGGATCACTGATCACAGGAATTGGGATGTGAAGTTGTGTTGACACCAGACGCTGGTAAGAACAGACATGGATCACTGATCACAGGAATTGGGATGTGAAGTTTTCTTTACACAGGACGCTGGTAAGACCAGACACGGATCACTAATCACAAGAATTGGGATGTGAAGTTGTCTTTACACAAGACGCTGGTAAGACCAGACATGGATCAGTGATCAGAGGAATTGGGATGTTAAGTTGTCGTTACAGAAGACGCTGGTAAGACCAGACATGGATCACTGATCACAGGAATTGGGATGTGAAGTTGTCTTTATAGAAGACGCTGGTAAGACCAGACATGGATCACTGATCACAGGAATTGGGATGTGAAGTTGTCTTTACAGAAGACGCTGGTAAGACCAGACATGGATCACTGATCACAGGAATTGGGATGTGACGTTGTCTTTACACAAGACGCTGGTAAGACCAGACATGGATCACTGATCACAGGAATTGGGATGTGAAGTTGTCTATACACAAGACGCTGGTAAGACCAGACATGGATCAGTGATCGGAGGAATTGGGATGTGAAGTTGACTTTACACAAGACGCTGGTAAGACCAGACATGGATCACTGATCAGAGGAATTGGGATGTGAAGTTGACTTTACACAAGACGCTGGTAAGACCAGACATGGATCAGTGATCACAGGAATTGGGATGTGAAGTTGTCTTTCTGCAAGACGCTGGTAAGACCAGACATGGATCACTGATCACAGGAATTGGGATGTGAAGTTGTCTTTACACAGGACCCTGGTAAGACCAGACATGGATCACTGATCACAGGAATTGGGATGTGAAGTTGTCTTTACACAGGACTCTGGTAAGACCAGACATGGATCAGTGATCACAGGAATTGGGATGTGAAGTTGTCTTCATACAAGACGCGGGTAAAACCAGACATGGATCACTGATCACAGGAATTGGGATGTGAAGTGGTGTTTCCACCAGACGCTGGTAAGACCAGACTAGGATCCCTGATCACAGGAATTGGGATGTGAAGTTGTCTTTATACAAGACGCCGGTAAGACCAGACATGGATCACTGATCACAGGAATTGTTCAGTGAAGTTGTGTTTACACAAGACGCTGGTACGACCATACATGGATCACTGATCAGAGGAATTGGTATGTGAAGTTGTGTTTACACAAGACGCTGGTAAGACCAGACATGGATCACTGATCAGAGGAATTGGGATGTGAATTTGACTTTACACAGGACGCTGGTCAGACCAGACATGGATCACGGGTCACAGGAATTGTGATGTGAAGTTGTCTTTACACAAGACGCTGGTAAGACCAGACATGGATCAGTGATCAGAGGAATTGGGATGTGAAGTTGTCTTTACACAAGACGCTGGTAAGACCAGACATGGATCACTGATCAGAGGAATTGGGATCTGAAGTTGTCTTTACAAAAGACGCTGGTAAGACCAGAGATGGATCACTGATCACAGGAATTGGGATGTGAAGTTGTCTTTACACAAGACGCTGGTCAGACCAGACATGGATCACTGATCAGAGGAATTGTTCTGTGAAGTTGTCTTTATACAAGACGCTGGTAAGACCAGACATGGATCAGTGATCACAGGAATTGGGATGTGAAGTTGACTTTACAGATGTCGCTGGTAAGACCAGACATGGATCAGTGATCACAGGAATCGGGATGTGAAGTTGACTTTACACAAGACGCTGGTAAGACCAGACATGGATCACTGATCACAGGAATTGGGATGTGAAGTTGTCTTTATACAAGACGCTGGTAAGACCAGACATGGATTACTGATCAGAGGAATTGGGATGTGAAGTCGTCTTTACACAAGACGCTGGTAAGACCAGACATGGATCACTGATCAGAGGAATTGGGATGTGAATTTGTCTTTACACAAGACGCTGGTAAGACCAGACATGGATCACTGATCACAGGAATTGGGATGTGAAGTTGTCTTTCTGCAAGACGCTGGTAAGACCAGACATGGATCACTGATCACAGGAATTGGGATGTGAAGTTGTCTTTACACAGGACTCTGGTAAGACCAGACATGGATCACTGATCACAGGAATTGGGATGTGAAGTTGTCATTACACAGGACTCTGGTAAGACCAGACATGGATCACTGATCACAGGAATTGGGATGTGAAGTTGTCTTTATACAAGACGCGGGTAAAACCAGACATGGATCACTGATCACAGGAATTGGGATGTGAAGTTGTCTTTACACAGGACTCTGGTAAGACCAGACATGGATCACTGATCACAGGAATTGGGATGTGAAGTTGTCTTTACACAAGACGCTGGTAAGACCAGACATGGATCACTGATCAGAGGAATTGGGATGTGAAGTTGTGTTTACACAAGATGCTGGTAAGACCAGACATGGATCACTGATCAGAGGAATTGGGATGTGAAGTTGTGTTTACACAAGACACTGGTCAGACCAGACATGGATCACTGATCACAGGAATTGGGATGTGAAGTTGACTTTACAGAAGAGGCTGGTCAGACCAGACATGGATCACTGATCACAGGAATTGGGATGTGAATTTGACTTTACACAGGACGCTGGTCAGACCAGACATGGATCACTGACCAGAGGAATTGGGATGTGAAGTCGTCTTTACACAAGAGGCTGTTAAGACCAGACATGGATCACTGATCAGAGGAATTGGGATGTGAAGTTGTCTTTACACAAGACGCTGGTAAGACCAGACATGGATCACTGATCAGAGGAATTGGGATGTGAAGTTGACTTTACACAGGACGCTGGTAAGACCAGACATGGATCACTGATCACTGGAATTGGGATGTGAAGTTGTCTTTACAGAAGAGGCTGGTCAGACCAGACATGGATCACTGATCACAGGAATTGGGATGTGAAGTTGTCTTTACACAAGACGCTGTTAAGACCAGACATGGATCACTGATCAGAGGAATTGGGATGTGAAGTTGTCTTTACACAAGACGCTGGTAAGACCAGACATGGATCACTGATCAGAGGAATTGGGATGTGAAGTTGTCTTTACACAAGACGCTGGTAAGACCAGACATGGATCAGTGATCAGAGGAATTGGGATGTGAAGTTGTCTTTATACAAGACGCGGGTAAGACCAGACATGGATCACTGATCACAGGAATTGGGATGTGAAGTTGTGTTGACACCAGACGCTGGTAAGACCAGACATGGATCACTGATCACAGGAATTGGGATGTGAAGTTTTCTTTACACAGGACGCTGGTAAGACCAGACACGGATCACTAATCACAAGAATTGGGATGTGAAGTTGTCTTTACACAAGACGCTGGTAAGACCAGACATGGATCAGTGATCAGAGGAATTGGGATGTTAAGTTGTCGTTACAGAAGACGCTGGTAAGACCAGACATGGATCACTGATCACAGGAATTGGGATGTGAAGTTGTCTTTATAGAAGACGCTGGTAAGACCAGACATGGATCACTGATCACAGGAATTGGGATGTGAAGTTGTCTTTACAGAAGACGCTGGTAAGACCAGACATGGATCACTGATCACAGGAATTGGGATGTGACGTTGTCTTTACACAAGACGCTGGTAAGACCAGACATGGATCACTGATCACAGGAATTGGGATGTGAAGTTGTCTATACACAAGACGCTGGTAAGACCAGACATGGATCAGTGATCGGAGGAATTGGGATGTGAAGTTGACTTTACACAAGACGCTGGTAAGACCAGACATGGATCACTGATCAGAGGAATTGGGATGTGAAGTTGACTTTACACAAGACGCTGGTAAGACCAGACATGGATCACTGATCACAGGAATTGGGATGTGAAGTTGTCTTTCTGCAAGACGCTGGTAAGACCAGACATGGATCAGTGATCACAGGAATTGGGATGTGAAGTTGTCTTTCTGCAAGACGCTGGTAAGACCAGACATGGATCACTGATCACAGGAATTGGGATGTGAAGTTGTCTTTCTGCAAGATGCTGGTAAGACCAGACATGGATCACTGATCACAGGAATTGGGATGTGAAGTTGTCTTTACACAGGACTCTGGTAAGACCAGACATGGATCAGTGATCACAGGAATTGGGATGTGAAGTTGTCTTCATACAAGACGCGGGTAAAACCAGACATGGATCACTGATCACAGGAATTGGGATGTGAAGTGGTGTTTCCACCTGACGCTGGTAAGACCAGACTTGGATCCCTGATCACAGGAATTGGGATGTGAAGTTGTCTTTATACAAGACGCCGGTAAGACCAGACATGGATCACTGATCACAGGAATTGTTCAGTGAAGTTGTGTTTACACAAGACGCTGGTACGACCATACATGGATCACTGATCAGAGGAATTGGTATGTGAAGTTGTGTTTACACAAGACGCTGGTAAGACCAGACATGGATCACTGATCAGAGGAATTGGGATGTGAATTTGACTTTACACAGGACGCTGGTCAGACCAGACATGGATCACGGGTCACAGGAATTGTGATGTGAAGTTGTCTTTACACAAGACGCTGGTAAGACCAGACATGGATCAGTGATCAGAGGAATTGGGATGTGAAGTTGTCTTTACACAAGACGCTGGTAAGACCAGACATGGATCACTGATCAGAGGAATTGGGATCTGAAGTTGTCTTTACAAAAGACGCTGGTAAGACCAGAGATGGATCACTGATCACAGGAATTGGGATGTGAAGTTGTCTTTACACAAGACGCTGGTCAGACCAGACATGGATCACTGATCAGAGGAATTGTTCTGTGAAGTTGTCTTTATACAAGACGCTGGTAAGACCAGACATGGATCAGTGATCACAGGAATTGGGATGTGAAGTTGACTTTACAGATGTCGCTGGTAAGACCAGACATGGATCAGTGATCACAGGAATCGGGATGTGAAGTTGACTTTACACAAGACGCTGGTAAGACCAGACATGGATCACTGATCACAGGAATTGGGATGTGAAGTTGTCTTTATACAAGACGCTGGTAGGACCAGACATGGATCACTGATCAGAGGAATTGGGATGTGAAGTTGTCTTTACACAAGACGCTGGTAAGACCAGACATAGATCACAGATCAGAGGAATTGGGATGAGAATTTGTCTTTACACAAGACGCTGGTAAGACCAGACATGGATCACTGATCACAGGAATTGGGATGTGAAGTTGTCTATCTGCAAGACGCTGGTAAGATCAGACATGGATCACTGATCACAGGAATTGGGATGTGAAGTTGTGTTTACACCAGACGCTGGTAAGACCAGACATGGATCAGTGATCAGAGGAATTGGGATGTGATGTTGTCTTTATACAAGACGCGGGTAAGACCAGACATGGATCACTGATCACAGGAATTGGGATGTGAAGTTGTCTTTACACAAGACGCTGGTAAGACCAGACATGGATCAGTGATCACAGGAATTGGGATGTGAAGTTGTCTTTACACAAGACGCTGTTAAGACCAGACATGGATCAGTTATCACAGGAATTGGGATGTGAAGTTGTCTTTCTGCAAGACGCTGGTAAGACCAGACATGGATCACTGATCAGAGGAATTGGGATGTGAAGTTGTCTTTACACAGGACTCTGGTAAGACCAGACATGGATCACTGATCACAGGAATTGGGATGTGAAGTTGTCTTTACACAGGACCCTGGTAAGACCAGACATGGATCACTGATCACAGGAATTGGGATGTGAAGTTGTCTTTACACAGGACTCTGGTAAGACCAGACATGGATCACTGATCACAGGAATTGGGATGTGAAGTTGTCTTTATACAAGACGCGGGTAAAACCAGACATGGATCACTGATCACAGGAATTGGGATGTGAAGTTGTGTTTACACAAGACGCGGGTAAGACCAGACATGGATCACTGATCACAGGAATTGGGATGTGAAGTTGTCTTTACACAGGACTCTGGTAAGACCAGACATGGATCACTGATCACAGGAATTGGGATGTGAAGTTGTCTTTACACAGGACTCTGGTAAGTCCAGACATGGATCACTGATCACAGGAATTGGGATGTGAAGTTGTCTTTACACAGGACTCTGGTAAAACCAAACATGGATCACTGATCACAGGAATTGGGATGTGAAGTTGTCTTTACACAGGACTCTGGTAAGACCAGACATGGATCACTGATCACAGGAATTGGGATGTGAAGTTGTCTTTATACAAGACGCGGGTATAACCAGACATGGATCACTGATCACAGGAATTGGGATGTGAAGTTGACTTTACACCAGACGCGGGTAAGACCAGACATGGATCAGTGATCACAGGAATTGGGATGTGAAGTTGTGTTTCCACCAGACGCTGGTAAGACCAGACATGGATCACTGATCACAGGAATTGGGAAGTGAAGTTGTGTTTACACCAGACCCTGGTAAGACCACACATGGATCCCTGATCACAGGAATTGGGATGTGAAGTTGTCTTCATTCAAGACGCTGGTAAGACCAGACATGGATCACTGATCACAGGAATTGTTCTGTGAAGTTGTGTTTACACAAGACGCTGATACGACCATACATGGATCACTGATCAGAGGAATTGGTATGTGAAGTTGTGTTTACACAAGACGCTGGTACGACCAGACATGGATTACTGATCAGAGGAATTGGGATGTGAAGTTGTCTTTACACAAGACGCTGGTAAGACCAGACATGGATCACTGATCAGAGGAATTGGGATGTGAAGTTGTGTTTACACAAGACGCTGGTAAGACCAGACATGGATCACTGATCAGAGGAATTGGGATGTGAAGTTGACTTTACACAAGACGCTGGTAAGACCAGACATGGATCACTGATCAGAGGAATTGGGATGTGAAGTTGACTTTACACAGGACGCTGGTAAGACCAGACATGGATCACTGATCACTGGAATTAGGATGTGAAGTTGTCTTTACAGAAGAGGCTGGTAAGACCAGACATGGATCACTGATCACTGGAATTGGGATGTGAAGTTGTCTTTATACAGGACGCTGGTAAGACCAGACATGGATCAGTGATCACAGGAATTGGGATGTGAAGTTGTCTTTACACAAGACGCTGGTAAGACCAGACATAGATCACTGATCAGAGGAATTGGGATGTGAAGTCGTCTTTACACAAGACGCTGTTAAGACCAGACATGGATCACTGATCAGAGGAATTGGGATGTGAAGTTGTCTTTACACAAGACGCTGGTAAGACCAGACATGGATCACTGATCAGAGGAATTGGGATGTGAAGTTGACTTTACACAGGACGCTGGTAAGACCAGACATGGATCACTGATCACTGGAATTAGGATGTGAAGTTGTCTTTACAGAAGAGGCTGGTCAGACCAGACATGGATCACTGATCACAGGAATTGGGATGTGAAGTTGTCTTTATACAGGACGTTGGTAAGACCAGACATGGATCAGTGATCACAGGAATTGGGATGTGAAGTCGTCTTTACACAAGACGCTGGTAAGACCAGACATGGATCACTGATCAGAGGAATTGGGATGTGAAGTTGTCTTTACACAAGACGCTGGTAAGACCAGACATGGATCACTGATCACAGGAATTGGGATGTGAAGTTGTCTTTCTGCAAGACGCTGGTAAGATCAGACATGGATCACTGATCACAGGAATTGGGATGTGAAGTTGTGTTTACACCAGACGCTGGTAAGACCAGACATGGATCAGTGATCAGAGGAATTGGGATGTGAAGTTGTCTTTATACAAGACGCGGGTAAGACCAGACATGGATCACTGATCACAGGAATTGGGATGTGAAGTTGTCTTTACACAAGACGCTGGTAAGACCAGACATGGATCAGTGATCACAGGAATTGGGATGTGAAGTTGTCTTTACACAAGACGCAGGTAAGACCAGACATGGATCAGTGATCAGAGAAATTGGGATGTTTAGTTGACTTTACACAAGACGCTGGTAAGACCAGACATGGATCAGTGATCAGAGGAATTGGGATGAGAAGTTGACTTTACACAAGACGCTGGTAAGACCAGACATGGATCACTGATCAGAGGAATTGGGATGTGAAGTTGACTGTACACAAGACGCTGGTAAGACCAGACATGGATCACTGATCACAGGAATTGGGATGTGAAGTTGTCTTTCTGCAATACGCTGGTAAGACCAGACATGGATCACTGATCAGAGGAATTGGGATGTGAAGTTGTCTTTACACAGGACTCTGGTAAGACCAGACATGGATCACTGATCACAGGAATTGGGATGTGAAGTTGTCTTTACACAGGACCCTGGTAAGACCAGACATGGATCACTGATCACAGGAATTGGGATGTGAAGTTGTCTTTACACAGGACTCTGGTAAGACCAGACATGGATCACTGATCAGAGGAATTGTTCTGTGAAGTTGTCTTTATACAAGACGCTGGTAAGACCAGACATGGATCAGTGATCACAGGAATTGGGATGTGAAGTTGACTTTACAGATGTCGCTGGTAAGACCAGACATGGATCAGTGATCACAGGAATCGGGATGTGAAGTTGACTTTACACAAGACGCTGGTAAGACCAGACATGGATCACTGATCACAGGAATTGGGATGTGAAGTTGTCTTTATACAAGACGCTGGTAGGACCAGACATGGATCACTGATCAGAGGAATTGGGATGTGAAGTTGTCTTTACACAAGACGCTGGTAAGACCAGACATAGATCACAGATCAGAGGAATTGGGATGAGAATTTGTCTTTACACAAGACGCTGGTAAGACCAGACATGGATCACTGATCACAGGAATTGGGATGTGAAGTTGTCTATCTGCAAGACGCTGGTAAGATCAGACATGGATCACTGATCACAGGAATTGGGATGTGAAGTTGTGTTTACACCAGACGCTGGTAAGACCAGACATGGATCAGTGATCAGAGGAATTGGGATGTGATGTTGTCTTTATACAAGACGCGGGTAAGACCAGACATGGATCACTGATCACAGGAATTGGGATGTGAAGTTGTCTTTACACAAGACGCTGGTAAGACCAGACATGGATCAGTGATCACAGGAATTGGGATGTGAAGTTGTCTTTACACAAGACGCTGTTAAGACCAGACATGGATCAGTTATCACAGGAATTGGGATGTGAAGTTGTCTTTCTGCAAGACGCTGGTAAGACCAGACATGGATCACTGATCAGAGGAATTGGGATGTGAAGTTGTCTTTACACAGGACCCTGGTAAGACCAGACATGGATCACTGATCACAGGAATTGGGATGTGAAGTTGTCTTTACACAGGACTCTGGTAAGACCAGACATGGATCACTGATCACAGGAATTGGGATGTGAAGTTGTCTTTATACAAGACGCGGGTAAAACCAGACATGGATCACTGATCACAGGAATTGGGATGTGAAGTTGTGTTTACACAAGACGCGGGTAAGACCAGACATGGATCACTGATCACAGGAATTGGGATGTGAAGTTGTCTTTACACAGGACTCTGGTAAGACCAGACATGGATCACTGATCACAGGAATTGGGATGTGAAGTTGTCTTTACACAGGACTCTGGTAAGTCCAGACATGGATCACTGATCACAGGAATTGGGATGTGAAGTTGTCTTTACACAGGACTCTGGTAAAACCAGACATGGATCACTGATCACAGGAATTGGGATGTGAAGTTGACTTTACACCAGACGCGGGTAAGACCAGACATGGATCAGTGATCACAGGAATTGGGATGTGAAGTTGTGTTTCCACCAGACGCTGGTAAGACCAGACATGGATCACTGATCACAGGAATTGGGAAGTGAAGTTGTGTTTACACCAGACCCTGGTAAGACCACACATGGATCCCTGATCACAGGAATTGGGATGTGAAGTTGTCTTCATTCAAGACGCTGGTAAGACCAGACATGGATCACTGATCACAGGAATTGTTCTGTGAAGTTGTGTTTACACAAGACGCTGATACGACCATACATGGATCACTGATCAGAGGAATTGGTATGTGAAGTTGTGTTTACACAAGACGCTGGTACGACCAGACATGGATTACTGATCAGAGGAATTGGGATGTGACGTTGTCTTTACACAAGACGCTGGTAAGACCAGACATGGATCACTGATCAGAGGAATTGGGATGTGAAGTTGTGTTTACACAAGACGCTGGTAAGACCAGACATGGATCACTGATCAGAGGAATTGGGATGTGAAGTTGACTTTACACAAGACGCTGGTAAGACCAGACATGGATCACTGATCAGAGGAATTGGGATGTGAAGTTGACTTTACACAGGACGCTGGTAAGACCAGACATGGATCACTGATCACTGGAATTAGGATGTGAAGTTGTCTTTACAGAAGAGGCTGGTAAGACCAGACATGGATCACTGATCACTGGAATTGGGATGTGAAGTTGTCTTTATACAGGACGCTGGTAAGACCAGACATGGATCAGTGATCACAGGAATTGGGATGTGAAGTTGTCTTTACACAAGACGCTGGTAAGACCAGACATAGATCACTGATCAGAGGAATTGGGATGTGAAGTCGTCTTTACACAAGACGCTGTTAAGACCAGACATGGATCACTGATCAGAGGAATTGGGATGTGAAGTTGTCTTTACACAAGACGCTGGTAAGACCAGACATGGATCACTGATCAGAGGAATTGGGATGTGAAGTTGACTTTACACAGGACGCTGGTAAGACCAGACATGGATCACTGATCACTGGAATTAGGATGTGAAGTTGTCTTTACAGAAGAGGCTGGTCAGACCAGACATGGATCACTGATCACAGGAATTGGGATGTGAAGTTGTCTTTATACAGGACGTTGGTAAGACCAGACATGGATCAGTGATCACAGGAATTGGGATGTGAAGTCGTCTTTACACAAGACGCTGGTAAGACCAGACATGGATCACTGATCAGAGGAATTGGGATGTGAAGTTGTCTTTACACAAGACGCTGGTAAGACCAGACATGGATCACTGATCACAGGAATTGGGATGTGAAGTTGTCTTTCTGCAAGACGCTGGTAAGATCAGACATGGATCACTGATCACAGGAATTGGGATGTGAAGTTGTGTTTACACCAGACGCTGGTAAGACCAGACATGGATCAGTGATCAGAGGAATTGGGATGTGAAGTTGTCTTTATACAAGACGCGGGTAAGACCAGACATGGATCACTGATCACAGGAATTGGGATGTGAAGTTGTCTTTACACAAGACGCTGGTAAGACCAGACATGGATCAGTGATCACAGGAATTGGGATGTGAAGTTGTCTTTACACAAGACGCAGGTAAGACCAGACATGGATCAGTGATCAGAGAAATTGGGATGTTTAGTTGACTTTACACAAGACGCTGG
Source organism: Hypanus sabinus (assembly GCF_030144855.1). Taxonomy (NCBI): domain Eukaryota; kingdom Metazoa; phylum Chordata; class Chondrichthyes; order Myliobatiformes; family Dasyatidae; genus Hypanus; species Hypanus sabinus. The sequence goes on from NC_082736.1 coordinate 3,768,968, forward strand.
TAAGACCAGACATGGATCAGTGATCAGAGGAATTGGGATGAGAAGTTGACTTTACACAAGACGCTGGTAAGACCAGACATGGATCACTGATCAGAGGAATTGGGATGTGACGTTGACTGTACACAAGACGCTGGTAAGACCAGACATGGATCACTGATCACAGGAATTGGGATGTGAAGTTGTCTTTCTGCAATACGCTGGTAAGACCAGACATGGATCACTGATCAGAGGAATTGGGATGTGAAGTTGTCTTTACACAGGACTCTGGTAAGACCAGACATGGATCACTGATCACAGGAATTGGGATGTGAAGTTGTCTTTACACAGGACCCTGGTAAGACCAGACATGGATCACTGATCACAGGAATTGGGATGTGAAGTTGTCTTTACACAGGACTCTGGTAAGACCAGACATGGATCACTGATCACAGGAATTGGGATGTGAAGTTGTCTTTACAGAAGAGGCTGGTCAGACCAGACATGGATCACTGATCACAGGAATTGGGATGTGAAGTTGTCTTTCTGCAAGACGCTGGTAAGACCAGACATGGATCACTGATCACAGGAATTGGGATGTGAAGTTGTCTTTACAGAAGTGGCTGGTCAGACCAGACATGGATCACTGATCACAGGAATTGGGATGTGAAGTTGTGTTTAAACCAGACGTTGGTAAGACCAGACATGGATCAGTGATCAGAGGAATTGGGATGTGAAGTTGTCTTTATACAAGACGCGGGTAAGACCAGACATGGATCACTGATCACAGGAATTGGGATGTGAAGTTGTGTTGACACCAGACGCTGGTAAGACCAGACATGGATCACTGATCACAGGAATTGGGATGTGAAGTTTTCTTTACACAGGACGCTGGTAAGACCAGACACGGATCACTAATCACAAGAATTGGGATGTGAAGTTGTCTTTACACAAGACGCTGGTAAGACCAGACATGGATCAGTGATCAGAGGAATTGGGATGTTAAGTTGTCGTTACAGAAGACGCTGGTAAGACCAGACATGGATCACTGATCACAGGAATTGGGATGTGAAGTTGTCTTTATAGAAGACGCTGGTAAGACCAGACATGGATCACTGATCACAGGAATTGGGATGTGAAGTTGTCTTTACAGAAGACGCTGGTAAGACCAGACATGGATCACTGATCACAGGAATTGGGATGTGACGTTGTCTTTACACAAGACGCTGGTAAGACCAGACATGGATCACTGATCACAGGAATTGGGATGCGAAGTTGTCTATACACAAGACGCTGGTAAGACCAGACATGGATCAGTGATCGGAGGAATTGGGATGTGAAGTTGACTTTACACAAGACGCTGGTAAGACCAGACATGGATCACTGATCAGAGGAATTGGGATGTGAAGTTGACTTTACACAAGACGCTGGTAAGACCAGACATGGATCACTGATCACAGGAATTGGGATGTGAAGTTGTCTTTCTGCAAGACGCTGGTAAGACCAGACATGGATCACTGATCACAGGAATTGGGATGTGAAGTTGACTTTACACAAGACGCTGGTAAGACCAGACATGGATCACTGATCACAGGAATTGGGATGTGAAGTTGTCTTTCTGCAAGACGCTGGTAAGACCAGACATGGATCAGTGATCACAGGAATTGGGATGTGATGTTGTCTTTCTGCAAGACGCTGGTAAGACCAGACATGGATCACTGATCAGAGGAATTGGGATGTGAAGTTGTCATTACACAGGACTCTGGTAAGACCAGACATGGATCACTGATCACAGGAATTGGGATGTGAAGTTGTCTTTATACAAGACGCGGGTAAAACCAGACATGGATCACTGATCACAGGAATTGGGATGTGAAGTTGTGTTTACACAAGACGCGGGTAAGACCAGACATGGATCACTGATCACAGGAATTGGGATGTGAAGTTGTCTTTACACAGGACTCTGGTAAGACCAGACATGGATCACTGATCACAGGAATTGGGATGTGAAGTTGTCTTTACACAGGACTCTGGTAAGACCAGACATGGATCACTGATCACAGGAATTGGGATGTGAAGTTGTCTTTACACAGGACTCTGGTAAAACCAGACATGGGTCACTGATCACAGGAATTGGGATGTGAAGTTGTCTTTACACAGGACTCTGGTAAGACCAGACATGGATCACTGATCACAGGAATTGGGATGTGAAGTTGTCTTTATACAAGACGCGGGTAAAACCAGACATGGATCACTGATCACAGGAATTGGGATGTGAAGTTGACTTTACACCAGACGCGGGTAAGACCAGACATGGATCAGTGATCACAGGAATTGGGATGTGAAGTTGTGTTTCCACCAGACGCTGGTAAGACCAGACATGGATCACTGATCACAGGAATTGGGAAGTGAAGTTGTGTTTACACCAGACCCTGGTAAGACCACACATGGATCCCTGATCACAGGAATTGGGATGTGAAGTTGTCTTTATTCAAGACGCTGGTAAGACCAGACATGGATCACTGATCACAGGAATTGTTCTGTGAAGTTGTCTTTACACAAGACGCTGGTAAGACCAGACATGGATCACTGATCAGAGGAATTGGTATGTGAAGTTGTGTTTACACAAGACGCTGGTACGACCAGACATGGATTACTGATCAGAGGAATTGGGATGTGAAGTTGTCTTTACACAAGACGCTGGTAAGACCAGACATGGATCACTGATCAGAGGAATTGGGATGTGAAGTTGTGTTTACACAAGACGCTGGTAAGACCAGACATGGATCAGTGATCAGAGGAATTGGGATGTGAAGTTGTCTTTACACAGGACTCTGGTAAGACCAGACATGGATCACTGATCACAGGAATTGGGATGTGAAGTTGTCTTTACACAGGACTCTGGTAAAACCAGACATGGATCACTGATCACAGGAATTGGGATGTGAAGTTGTCTTTACACAGGACTCTGGTAAGACCAGACATGGATCACTGATCACAGGAATTGGGATGTGAAGTTGACTTTACACCAGACGCTGGTAAGACCAGACATGGATCACTGATCACAGGAATTGGGATGTGAAGTTGTCTTTACACAGGACTCTGGTAAGACCAGACATGGATCACTGATCACAGGAATTGGGATGTGAAGTTGTCTTTATACAAGACGCGGGTAAAACCAGACATGGATCACTGATCACAGGAATTGGGATGTGAAGTTGACTTTACACCAGACGCTGGTAAGACCAGACATGGATCACTGATCACAGGAATTGGGAAGTGAAGTTGTGTTTACACCAGACCCTGGTAAGACCACACATGGATCCCTGATCACAGGAATTGGGATGTGAAGTTGTCTTTATTCAAGACGCTGGTAAGACCAGACATGGATCACTGATCACAGGAATTGTTCTGTGAAGTTGTGTTTACACAAGACGCTGATACGACCATACATGGATCACTGATCAGAGGAATTGGTATGTGAAGTTGTGTTTACACAAGACGCTGGTACGACCAGACATGGATTACTGATCAGAGGAATTGGGATGTGAAGTTGTCTTTACACAAGACGCTGGTAAGACCAGACATGGATCACTGATCACAGGAATTGGGATGTGAAGTTGTCTTTACACAGGACTCTGGTAAGACCAGACATGGATCACTGATCACAGGAATTGGGATGTGAAGTTGTGTTTCTACCAGACGCTGGTAAGACCAGACATGGATCACTGATCACAGGAATTGGGAAGTGAAGTTGTGTTTACACCAGACCCTGGTAAGACCACACATGGATCCCTGATCACAGGAATTGGGATGTGAAGTTGTCTTTATTCAAGACGCTGGTAAGACCAGACATGGATCACTGATCACAGGAATTGTTCTGTGAAGTTGTGTTTACACAAGACGCTGATACGACCATACATGGATCACTGATCAGAGGAATTGGTATGTGAAGTTGTGTTTACACAAGACGCTGGTACGACCAGACATGGATTACTGATCAGAGGAATTGGGATGTGAAGTTGTCTTTACACAGGACTCTGGTAAGACCAGACATGGATCACTGATCACAGGAATTGGGATGTGAAGTTGTCTTTACACAGGACACTGGTAAGACCAGACATGGATCACTGATCACAGGAATTGGGATGTGAAGTTGTGTTTCTACCAGACGCTGGTAAGACCAGACATGGATCACTGATCACAGGAATTGGGAAGTGAAGTTGTGTTTACACCAGACCCTGGTAAGACCACACATGGATCCCTGATCACAGGAATTGGGATGTGAAGTTGTCTTTATTCAAGACGCTGGTAAGACCAGACATGGATCACTGATCACAGGAATTGTTCTGTGAAGTTGTGTTTACACAAGACGCTGATACGACCATACATGGATCACTGATCAGAGGAATTGGTATGTGAAGTTGTGTTTACACAAGACGCTGGTACGACCAGACATGGATTACTGATCAGAGGAATTGGGATGTGAAGTTGTCTTTACACAAGACGCTGGTAAGACCAGACATGGATCACTGATCACAGGAATTGGGATGTGAAGTTGTCTTTCTGCAAGACGCTGGTAAGATCAGACATGGATCACTGATCACAGGAATTGGGATGTGATGTTGTGTTTTCACCAGACGCTGGTAAGACCAGACATGGATCACTGATCACAGGAATTGGGATGTGAAGTTGTCTTTACACAGGACTCTGGTAAGACCAGACATGGATCACTGATCACAGGAATTGGGATGTGAAGTTGTCTTTACACAGGACTCTGGTAAAACCAGACATGGGTCACTGATCACAGGAATTGGGATGTGAAGTTGTCTTTACACAGGACTCTGGTAAGACCAGACATGGATCACTGATCACAGGAATTGGGATGTGAAGTTGTCTTTATACAAGACGCGGGTAAAACCAGACATGGATCACTGATCACAGGAATTGGGATGTGAAGTTGACTTTACACCAGACGCGGGTAAGACCAGACATGGATCAGTGATCACAGGAATTGGGATGTGAAGTTGTGTTTCCACCAGACGCTGGTAAGACCAGACATGGATCACTGATCACAGGAATTGGGAAGTGAAGTTGTGTTTACACCAGACCCTGGTAAGACCACACATGGATCCCTGATCACAGGAATTGGGATGTGAAGTTGTCTTTATTCAAGACGCTGGTAAGACCAGACATGGATCACTGATCACAGGAATTGTTCTGTGAAGTTGTGTTTACACAAGACGCTGATACGACCATACATGGATCACAGATCAGAGGAATTGGTATGTGAAGTTGTGTTTACACAAGACGCTGGTACGACCAGACATGGATTACTGATCAGAGGAATTGGGATGTGAAGTTGTCTTTACACAAGACGCTGGTAAGACCAGACATGGATCACTGATCAGAGGAATTGGGATGTGAAGTTGTCTTTACACAGGACTCTGGTAAAACCAGACATGGATCACTGATCACAGGAATTGGGATGTGAAGTTGTCTTTACACAGGACTCTGGTAAGACCAGACATGGATCACTGATCACAGGAATTGGGATGTGAAGTTGTCTTTATACAAGACGCGGGTAAAACCAGACATGGATCACTGATCACAGGAATTGGGATGTGAAGTTGACTTTACACCAGACGCGGGTAAGACCAGACATGGATCAGTGATCACAGGAATTGGGATGTGAAGTTGTGTTTCTACCAGACGCTGGTAAGACCAGACATGGATCACTGATCACAGGAATTGGGAAGTGAAGTTGTGTTTACACCAGACCCTGGTAAGACCACACATGGATCCCTGATCACAGGAATTGGGATGTGAAGTTGTCTTTATTCAAGACGCTGGTAAGACCAGACATGGATCACTGATCAGAGGAATTGGGATGTGAAGTTGTCTTTACACAGGACTCTGGTAAGACCAGACATGGATCACTGATCACAGGAATTGGGATGTGAAGTTGTCTTTACACAGGACCCTGGTAAGACCAGACATGGATCACTGATCACAGGAATTGGGATGTGAAGTTGTCTTTACACAGGACTCTGGTAAGACCAGACATGGATCACTGATCACAGGAATTGGGATGTGAAGTTGTCTTTCTGCAAGACGCTGGTAAGACCAGACATGGATCACTGATCAGAGGAATTGGGATGTGAAGTTGTCTTTATACAGGACTCTGGTAAGACCAGACATGGATCACTGATCACAGGAATTGGGATGTGAAGTTGTCTTTATACAAGACGCGGGTAAAACCAGACATGGATCATTGATCACAGGAATTGGGATGTGAAGTTGTGTTTACACAAGACGCGGGTAAGACCAGACATGGATCACTGATCACAGGAATTGGGATGTGAAGTTGTCTTTACACAGGACTCTGGTAAGACCAGACATGGATCACTGATCACAGGAATTGGGATGTGAAGTTGTCTTTACACAGGACTCTGGTAAAACCAGACATGGATCACTGATCAGAGGAATTCGGATGTGAAGTTGACTTTACACAGGACGCTGGTAAGACCAGACATGGATCACTGATCACTGGAATTAGGATGTGAAGTTGTCTTTACAGAAGAGGCTGGTAAGACCAGACATGGATCACTGATCACTGGAATTGGGATGTGAAGTTGTCTTTATACAGGACGCTGGTAAGACCAGACATGGATCAGTGATCACAGGAATTGGGATGTGAAGTAGTCTTTACACAAGACGCTGGTAAGACCAGACATAGATCACTGATCAGAGGAATTGGGATGTGAAGTCGTCTTTACACAAGACGCTGTTAAGACCAGACATGGATCACTGATCAGAGGAATTGGGATGTGAAGTTGTCTTTACACAAGACGCTGGTAAGACCAGACATGGATCACTGATCAGAGGAATTGGGATGTGAAGTTGACTTTACACTGGACGCTGGTAAGACCAGACATGGATCACTGATCACTGGAATTAGGATGTGAAGTTGTCTTTACAGAAGAGGCTGGTCAGACCAGACATGGATCACTGATCACAGGAATTGGGATGTGAAGTTGTCTTTATACAGGACGCTGGTAAGACCAGACATGGATCAGTGATCACAGGAATTGGGATGTGAAGTCGTCTTTACACAAGACGCTGGTAAGACCAGACATGGATCACTGATCAGAGGAATTGGGATGTGAAGTTGTCTTTACACAAGACGCTGGTAAGACCAGACATGGATCACTGATCACAGGAATTGGGATGTGAAGTTGTCTTTCTGCAAGACGCTGGTAAGATCAGACATGGATCACTGATCACAGGAATTGGGATGTGAAGTTGTGTTTACACCAGACGCTGGTAAGACCAGACATGGATCAGTGATCAGAGGAATTGGGATGTGAAGTTGTCTTTATACAAGACGCGGGTAAGACCAGACATGGATCACTGATCACAGGAATTGGGATGTGAAGTTGTCTTTACACAAGACGCTGGTAAGACCAGACATGGATCAGTGATCACAGGAATTGGGATGTGAAGTTGTCTTTACACAAGACGCTGGTAAGACCAGACATGGATCAGTGATCAGAGAAATTGGGATGTTTAGTTGACTTTACACAAGACGCTGGTAAGACCAGACATGGATCAGTGATCAGAGGAATTGGGATGAGAAGTTGACTTTACACAAGACGCTGGTAAGACCAGACATGGATCACTGATCAGAGGAATTGGGATGTGAAGTTGACTTTACACAAGACGCTGGTAAGACCAGACATGGATCACTGATCACAGGAATTGGGATGTGAAGTTGTCTTTCTGCAAGACGCTGGTAAGACCAGACATGGATCACTGATCAGAGGAATTGGGATGTGAAGTTGTCTTTACACAGGACTCTGGTAAGACCAGACATGGATCACTGATCACAGGAATTGGGATGTGAAGTTGTCTTTACACAGGAGCCTGGTAAGACCAGACATGGATCACTGATCACAGGAATTGGGATGTGAAGTTGTCTTTACACAGGACTCTGGTAAGACCAGACATGGATCACTGATCACAGGAATTGGGATGTGAAGTTGTCTTTACAGAAGAGGCTGGTCAGACCAGACATGGATCACTGATCACAGGAATTGGGATGTGAAGTTGTCTTTCTGCAAGACGCTGGTAAGACCAGACATGGATCACTGATCACAGGAATTGGGATGTGAAGTTGTCTTTACAGAAGTGGCTGGTCAGACCAGACATGGATCACTGATCACAGGAATTGGGATGTGAAGTTGTGTTTAAACCAGACGCTGGTAAGACCAGACATGGATCAGTGATCAGAGGAATTGGGATGTTAAGTTGTCGTTACAGAAGACGCTGGTAAGACCAGACATGGATCACTGATCACAGGAATTGGGATGTGAAGTTGTCTTTATAGAAGACGCTGTTAAGACCAGACATGGATCACTGATCACAGGAATTGGGATGTGAAGTTGTCTTTACACAAGACGCTGGTAAGACCAGACATGGATCAGTGATCAGAGGAATTGGGATGTTAAGTTGTCGTTACAGAAGACGCTGGTAAGACCAGACATGGATCACTGATCACAGGAATTGGGATGTGAAGTTGTCTTTATAGAAGACGCTGGTAAGACCAGACATGGATCACTGATCACAGGAATTGGGATGTGAAGTTGTCTTTACAGAAGACGCTGGTAAGACCAGACATGGATCACTGATCACAGGAATTGGGATGCGAAGTTGTCTATACACAAGACGCTGGTAAGACCAGACATGGATCAGTGATCACAGGAATTGGGATGTGAAGTTGTCTTTCTGCAAGACGCTGGTCAGACCAGACATGGATCACTGATCACAGGAATTGGGATGTGAAGTTGTCTTTCTGCAAGACGCTGGTAAGACCAGACATGGATCACTGATCACAGGAATTGGGATGTGAAGTTGTCTTTCTGCAAGACGCTGGTAAGACCAGACATGGATCACTGATCACAGGAATTGGGATGTGAAGTTGTCTTTACAGAAGACGCTGTTAAGACCAGACATGGATCACTGATCACAGGAATTGGGATGTGACGTTGTCTTTACACAAGACGCTGGTAAGACCAGACATGGATCACTGATCACAGGAATTGGGATGCGAAGTTGTCTATACACAAGACGCTGGTAAGACCAAACATGGATCAGTGATCGGAGGAATTGGGATGTGAAGTTGACTTTACACAAGACGCTGGTAAGACCAGACATGGATCACTGATCAGAGGAATTGGGATGTGAAGTTGACTTTACACAAGACGCTGGTAAGACCAGACATGGATCACTGATCAGAGGAATTGGGATGTGAAGTTGTCTTTACACAGGACTCTGGTAAGACCAGACATGGATCACTGATCACAGGAATTGGGATGTGAAGTTGTGTTTACACAAGACGCGGGTAAGACCAGACATGGATCACTGATCACAGGAATTGGGATGTGAAGTTGTCTTTACACAGGACTCTGGTAAGACCAGACATGGATCACTGATCACAGGAATTGGGATGTGAAGTTGTCTTTACACAGGACTCTGGTAAAACCAGACATGGGTCACTGATCACAGGAATTGGGATGTGAAGTTGTCTTTACACAGGACTCTGGTAAGACCAGACATGGATCACTGATCACAGGAATTGGGATGTGATGTTGTCTTTATACAAGACGCGGGTAAAACCAGACATGGATCACTGATCACAGGAATTGGGATGTGAAGTTGACTTTACACCAGACGCGGGTAAGACCAGACATGGATCAGTGATCACAGGAATTGGGATGTGAAGTTGTGTTTCCACCAGACGCTGGTAAGACCATACATGGATCACTGATCAGAGGAATTGGTATGTGAAGTTGTGTTTACACAAGACGCTGGTACGACCAGACATGGATTACTGATCAGAGGAATTGGGATGTGAAGTTGTCTTTACACAAGACGCTGGTAAGACCAGACATGGATCACTGATCAGAGGAATTGGGATGTGAAGTTGTGTTTACACAAGACGCTGGTAAGACCAGACATGGATCACTGATCAGAGGAATTGGGATGTGAAGTTGTCTTTACACAAGACGCTGTTAAAACCAGACATGGATCACTGATCACAGGAATTGGGATGTGAAGTGTCTTTACAGAAGAGGCTGGTCAGACCAGACATGGATCACTGATCACAGGAATTGGGATGTGAAGTTGTCTTTCTGCAAGACGCTGGTAAGACCAGACATGGATCACTGATCACAGGAATTGGGATGTGAAGATGTCTTTACAGAAGAGGCTGGTCAGACCAGACATGGATCACTGATCACAGGAATTGGGATGTGAAGTTGTGTTTAAACCAGACGCTGGTAAGACCAGACATGGATCAGTGATCAGAGGAATTGGGATGTGAAGTTGTCTTTATACAAGACGCGGGTAAGACCAGAAATGTATCACTGATCACAGGAATTGGGATGTGAAGTTTTCTTTACACAGGACGCTGGTAAGACCAGACACGGATCACTAATCACAAGAATTGGGATGTGAAGTTGTCTTTACACAAGACGCTGGTAAGACCAGACATGGGTCAGTGATCAGAGGAATTGGGATGTTAAGTTGTCGTTACAGAAGACGCTGGTAAGACCAGACATGGATCACTGATCACAGGAATTGGGATGTGAAGTTGTCTTTATAGAAGACGCTGGTAAGACCAGACATGGATCACTGATCACAGGAATTGGGATGCGAAGTTGTCTATACACAAGACGCTGGTAAGACCAAACATGGATCAGTGATCGGAGGAATTGGGATGTGAAGTTGACTTTACACAAGACGCTGGTAAGACCAGACATGGAGCACTGATCAGAGGAATTGGGATGTGAAGTTGACTTTACACAAGACGCTGGTAAGACCAGACATGGATCACTGATCACAGGAATTGGGATGTGAAGTTGTCTTTCTGCAAGACGCTGGTAAGACCAGACATGGATCACTGATCACAGGAATTGGGATGTGAAGTTGTCTTTCTGCAAGACGCTGGTAAGACCAGACATGGATCACTGATCACAGGAATTGGGATGTGAAGTTGACTTTACACAAGACGCTGGTAAGACCAGACATGGATCACTGATCACAGGAATTGGGATGTGAAGTTGTCTTTCTGCAAGACGCTGGTAAGACCAGACATGGATCAGTGATCACAGGAATTGGGATGTGATGTTGTCTTTCTGCAAGACGCTGGTAAGACCAGACATGGATCACTGATCACAGGAATTGGGATGTGAAGTTGTCTTTCTGCAAGATGCTGGTAAGACCAGACATGGATCACTGATCACAGGAATTGGGATGTGAAGTTGTCTTTACACAGGACTCTGGTAAGACCAGACATGGATCAGTGATCACAGGAATTGGGATGTGAAGTTGTCTTCATACAAGACGCGGGTAAAACCAGACATGGATCACTGATCACAGGAATTGGGATGTGAAGTTGTGTTTCCACCAGACGCTGGTAAGACCAGACTTGGATCCCTGATCACAGGAATTGGGATGTGAAGTTGTCTTTATACAAGACGCTGGTAAGACCAGACATGGATCACTGATCACAGGAATTGTTCAGTGAAGTTGTGTTTACACAAGACGCTGGTACGACCATACATGGATCACTGATCAGAGGAATTGGTATGTGAAGTTGTGTTTACACAAGACGCTGGTAAGACCAGACATCGATCACTGATCAGAGGAATTGGGATGTGAAGTTGTCTTTACAGGAGACACTGGTCAGACCAGACATGGATCACTGATCACAGGAATTGGGATGTGAATTTGACTTTACACAGGACGCTGGTCAGACCAGACATGGATCACGGGACACAGGAATTGTGATGTGAAGTTGTCTTTACACAAGACGCTGGTAAGACCAGACATGTATCACTGATCAGAGGAATTGGGATGTGAAGTTGTCTTTACACAAGACGCTGGTAAGACCAGACATGGATCACTGATCAGAGGAATTGGGATCTGAAGTTGTCTTTACACAAGACGCTGGTAAGACCAGAGATGGATCACTGATCACAGGAATTGGGATGTGAAGTTGTCTTTACACAAGACGCTGGTCAGACCAGACATGGATCACTGATCAGAGGAATTGTTCTGTGAAGTTGTCTTTATACAAGACGCTGGTAAGACCAGACATGGATCAGTGATCACAGGAATTGGGATGTGAAGTTGACTTTACAGATGTCGCTGGTAAGAGCAGACATGGATCAGTGATCACAGGAATTGGGATGTGAAGTTGACTTTACACAAGACGCTGGTAATACCAGACATGGATCAGTGATCACAGGAATTGGGATGTGAAGTTGTCTTTACACAGGACGCTGGTAAGACCAGACACGGATCACTGATCACAAGAATTGGGATGTGAAGTTGTCTTTACACAAGACGCTGGTAAGACCAGACATGGATCAGTGATCAGAGGAATTGGGATGTTAAGTTTTCGTTACAGAAGACGCTGGTAAGACCAGACATGGATCACTGATCACAGGAATTGGGATGTGAAGTTGTCTTTACAGAAGACGCTGGTAAGACCAGACATGGATCAGTGACCAGAGGAATAGGGAAGTTAAGTTGTCGTTACAGACGATGCGGGTAAGACCAGACATGGATCACTGATCACAGGAATTGGGATGTGAAGTTGTCTTTACACAAGAGGCTGGTAAGACCAGACATGGATCACTGATCACAGGAATTGGGATGTGACGTTGTCTTTACACAAGACGCTGGTAAGACCAGACATGGAACTCTGTTCACAGGAATTGGGATGTGAAGTTGTCTTTACACCAGACGCTGGTAAGACCAGCCATGGATCACTGATCACAGGAATTGGGATGTGAAGTTGTCTATACACAAGACGCTGGTAAGACCAGACATGGATCAGTGATCAGAGGAATTGGGCTGTGAGTTTGACTTTACACAAGACGCTGGTAAGACCAGACATGGATCACTGATCAGAGGAATTGGGATGTGAAGTTGACTTTACACAAGACGCTGGTAAGACCAGACATGGATCACTGATCACAGGAATTGGGATGTGAAGTTGTCTTTCTGCAAGACGCTGGTAAGACCAGACATGGATCACTGATCACAGGAATTGGGATGTGAAGTTGTCTTTCTGCAAGGCGCTGGTAAGACCAGACATGGATCACTGATCACAGGAATTGGGATGTGAAGTTGTCTTTACACAGGACTCTGGTAAGACCAGACATGGATCACTGATCACAGGAATTGGGATGTGAAGTTGTCTTTACACAAGACGCGGGTAAAACCAGACATGGATCACTGATCACAGGAATTGGGATGTGAAGTTGTGTTTCCACCAGACGCTGGTAAGACCAGACATGGATCCCTGATCACAGGAATTGGGATGTGAAGTTGTCTTTATAAAAGACGCTGGTCAGACCAGACATGGATCACTGATCACAGGAATTGTTCAGTGAAGTTGTGTTTACACAAGACGCTGGTACGACCAGACATGGATCACTGATCAGAGGAATTGGTATGTGAAGTTGTGATTACACAAGACGCTGGTACGACCAGACATGGATCACTGATCAGAGGAATTGGGATGTGAAGTTGTCTTTACAGAAGACGCTGGTAAGACCAGACATGGATCACTGATCAGAGGAATTGGGATGTGAAGTTGTCTTTACAGAAGACGCTGGTAAGACCAGACATGGATCACTGATCACAGGCATTGGGATGTGAAGTTGTCTTTATACAGGACGCTGGTAAGACCAGACATGGATCAGTGATCTCAGGAATTGGGATGTGAAGTTGTCTTTCTGCAAGACGCTGGTAAGACCAGACATGGATCACTGATCAGAGGAATTGGGATGTGAAGTTGTCTTTATACAAGACGCTGGTAAGACCAGACATGGATCACTGATCACAGGAATTGGGATGTGAAGTTGTCTTTACACAAGACGCTGGTAAGACCAGACATGGATTAGTGATCAGAGGAATTCGGATGTTAAGTTGTTGTTACAGAAGACGCTGGTAAGACCAGACATGGATCACTGATCACAGGAATTGTTCTGGGAAGTTGACTTTACACAGGACGCTGGTTGGACGAGACATGGATCACTGATCAGAGGAATTGGGATGTGAAGTTGACTTTACACAAGACGCTGGTAAGACCAGACATGGATCACTGATCAGAGGAATTGGGATGTGAAGTTGACTTTACACAAGCCGCTGGTAAGACCAGACATGGATCACTGATCAGAGGAATTGGGATGTGAAGTTGTCTTTACAGAAGACGCTGGTAAGACCATACATGGATCACTGATCACAGGAATTGGGATGTGAATTTGACTTTACACAGGACGCTGGTCAGACCAGACATGGATTACTGATCACAGGAATTGGGATGTGAAGTTGTCTTTACAGAAGACGCTGGTAAGACCAGACATGGATCACTGATCACAGGAATTGGGATGTGAAGTTGTCTTTACACAAGACGCTGGTAAGAGCAGACATGGATCACTGATCACAGGAATTGGGATGTGAAGTTGTCTTTATACAAGACGCTGGTAAGACCAGACATGGAACACTGATCACAGGAATTGGGATGTGAAGTTGTCTTTACACAAGACGCTGGTAAGACCAGACATAGATCACTGATCAGAGGAATTGGGATGTGAAGTCGTCTTTACACAAGACGCTGGTAAGACCAGACATGGATCACTGAGCAGAGGAATCGGGATGTGAAGTCGTCTTTACACAAGACGCTGGTAAGACCAGACATGGATCACTGATCAGAGGAATTGGGATGTGAAGTCGTCTTTACACAAGACGCTGGTAAGACCAGACATGGATCACTGATCAGAGGAATTGGGATGTGAAGTTGTCTTTACACAAGACGCTGGTAAGACCAGACATGGATCACTGATCACAGGAATTGGGATGTGAAGTTGTCTTTCTGCAAGACGCTGGTAAGACCAGACATGGATCACTGATCACAGGAATTGGGATGTGAAGTTGACTTTACACAAGACGCGGGTAAGACCAGACAGGGATCACTGATCACAGGAATCGGGATGTTAAGTTGTCTTTACAGAAGAGGCAGGTAAGATCAGACATGGATCACTGATCACAGGAATTGGGATGTGAAGTTGTCTTTCTGCAAGACGCTGGTAAGACCAGACATGGATCACTGATCACAGGAATTGGGATGTGAAGTTGTCTTTACAGAAGAGGCTGGTAAGACCAGACATGGATCAGTGATCACAGGAATTGGGATGTGAAGTTGACTTTACACAAGACGCTGGTAAGACCAGACATGGATCACTGATCAGAGGAATTGGGATGTGAAGTTGTCTTTACACAAGACGCTGGTAAGACCAGACATAGATCACTGATCAGAGTAATTGGGATGTGACGTCGTCCTTACACAAGACGCTGGTAAGACCAGACATGGATCACTGATCAGAGGAATTGGGATGTGAAGTTGTCTTTACACAAGACGCTGGGAAGACCAGACATGGATCACTGATCACAGGAATTGGGATGTGAAGTTGTCTTTCTGCAAGACGCTGGTAAGTTCAGACATGGATCACTGATCACAGGAATTGGGATGTGAAGTTGTGTTTACACCAGACGCTGGTAATACCAGACATGGATCAGTGATCAGAGGAATTGGGATGTGAAGTTGTCTTTATACAAGACGCGGGTAAGACCAGACATGGATCACTGATCACAGGAATTGGGATGTGAAGTTGTCTTTACACAGGACGCTGGTAAGACCAGACACGGATCACTGATCACAAGAATTGGGATGTGAAGTTGTCTTTACACAAGACGCTGGTAAGACCAGACATGGATCAGTGATCAGAGGAATTGGGATGTTAAGTTGTCGTTACAGAAGACGCTGGTAAGACCAGACATGGATCACTGATCACAGGAATTGGGATGTGAAGTTGTCTTTACAGAAGACGCTGGTAAGACCAGACATGGATCAGTGACCAGATGAATAGGGAAGTTAAGTTGTCGTTACAGAAGATGCGGGTAAGACCAGACATGGATCACTGATCACAGGAATTGGGATGTGAAGTTGTCTTTACACAAGAGGCTGGTAAGACCAGACATGGATCACTGATCACAGGAATTGGGATGTGACGTTGTCTTTACACAAGACGCTGGTAAGACCAGACATGGAACTCTGTTCACAGGAATTGGGATGTGAAGTTGTCTTTACACCAGACGCTGGTAAGACCAGACATGGATCACTGATCACAGGAATTGGGATGTGAAGTTGTCTATACACAAGACGCTGGTAAGACCAGACATGGATCAGTGATCAGAGGAATTGGGCTGTGAAGTTGACTTTACACAAGACCCTGGTAAGACCAGACATGGATCACTGATCAGAGGAATTGGGATGTGAAGTTGACTTTACACGAGACGCTGGTAAGACCAGACATGGATCACTGATCACAGGAATTGGGATGTGAAGTTGTCTTTCTGCAAGACGCTGGTAAGACCAGACATGGATCACTGATCACAGGAATTGGGATGTGAAGTTATCTTTCTGCAAGACGCTGGTAAGACCAGACATGGATCACTGATCACAGGAATTGGGATGTGAAGTTGTCTTTACACAAGACGCGGGTAAAACCAGACATGGATCACTGATCACAGGAATTGGGATGTGAAGTTGTGTTTCCACCAGACGCTGGTAAGACCAGACATGGATCCCTGATCACAGGAATTGGGATGTGAAGTTGTCTTTATAAAAGACGCTGGTAAGACCAGACATGGATCACTGATCACAGGAATTGTTCAGTGAAGTTGTGTTTACACAAGACGCTGGTACGACCATACATGGATCACTGATCAGAGGAATTGGTATGTGAAGTTGTGATTACACAAGACGCTGGTACGACCAGACATGGATCACTGATCAGAGGAATTGGGATGTGAAGTTGTCTTTACAGAAGACGCTGGTAAGACCAGACATGGATCACTGATCAGAGGAATTGGGATGTGAAGTTGTCTTTACAGAAGACGCTGGTAAGACCAGACATGGATCACTGATCACAGGCATTGGGATGTGAAGTTGTCTTTATACAGGACGCTGGTAAGACCAGACATGGATCAGTGATCTCAGGAATTGGGATGTGAAGTTGTCTTTCTGCAAGACGCTGGTAAGAGCAGACATGGATCACTGATCAGAGGAATTGGGATGTGAAGTTGTCTTTATACAAGACGCTGGTAAGACCAGACATGGATCACTGATCACAGGAATTGGGATGTGAAGTTGTCTTTACACAAGACGCTGGTAAGACCAGACATGGATTAGTGATCAGAGGAATTCGGATGTTAAGTTGTTGTTACAGAAGACGCTGGTAAGACCAGACATGGATCACTGATCAGAGGAATTGGGATGTGAAGTTGACTTTACACAAGACGCTGGTAAGACCAGACATGGATCACTGATCAGAGGAATTGGGATGTGAAGTTGACTTTAAACAAGCCGCTGGTAAGACCAGACATGGATCACTGATCAGAGGAATTGGGATGTGAAGTTGTCTTTACAGGATACACTGGTCAGACCATACATGGATCACTGATCACAGGAATTGGGATGTGAATTTGACTTTACACAGGACGCTGGTCAGACCAGACATGGATCACTGATCACAGGAATTGGGATGTGAAGTTGTCTTTATACAAGACGCCGGTAAGACCAGACATGGATCAGTGATCGGAGGAATTGGGATGTGAAGTTGACTTTACACAAGACGCTGGTAAGACCAGACATGGATCACTGATCAGAGGAATTGGGATGTGAAGTTGACTTTACACAAGACGCTGGTAAGACCAGACATGGATCACTGATCAGAGGAATTGGGATGTGAAGTTGACTTTAAACAAGCCGCTGGTAAGACCAGACATGGATCACTGATCAGAGGAATTGGGATGTGAAGTTGTCTTTACAGGATACACTGGTCAGACCATACATGGATCACTGATCACAGGAATTGGGATGTGAATTTGACTTTACACAGGACGCTGGTCAGACCAGACATGGATCACTGATCACAGGAATTGGGATGTGAAGTTGTCTTTATACAAGACGCCGGTAAGACCAGACATGGATCAGTGATCGGAGGAATTGGGATGTGAAGTTGACTTTACACAAGACGCTGGTAAGACCAGACATGGATCACTGATCAGAGGAATTGGGATGTGAAGTTGACTTTACACAAGACGCTGGTAAGACCAGACATGGATCACTGATCACAGGAATTGGGATGTGAAGTTGTCTTTCTGCAAGACGCTGGTAAGACCAGACATGGATCAGTGATCACAGGAATTGGGATGTGAAGTTGTCTTTCTGCAAGACGCTGGTAAGACCAGACATGGATCACTGATCACAGGAATTGGGATGTGAAGTTGTCTTTCTGCAAGATGCTGGTAAGACCAGACATGGATCACTGATCACAGGAATTGGGATGTGAAGTTGTCTTTACACAGGACTCTGGTAAGACCAGACATGGATCAGTGATCACAGGAATTGGGATGTGAAGTTGTCTTCATACAAGACGCGGGTAAAACCAGACATGGATCACTGATCACAGGAATTGGGATGTGAAGTGGTGTTTCCACCAGACGCTGGTAAGACCAGACTTGGATCCCTGATCACAGGAATTGGGATGTGAAGTTGTCTTTATACAAGACGCCGGTAAGACCAGACATGGATCACTGATCACAGGAATTGTTCAGTGAAGTTGTGTTTACACAAGACGCTGGTACGACCATACATGGATCACTGATCAGAGGAATTGGTATGTGAAGTTGTGTTTACACAAGACGCTGGTAAGACCAGACATGGATCACTGATCAGAGGAATTGGGATGTGAATTTGACTTTACACAGGACGCTGGTCAGACCAGACATGGATCACGGGTCACAGGAATTGTGATGTGAAGTTGTCTTTACACAAGACGCTGGTAAGACCAGACATGGATCAGTGATCAGAGGAATTGGGATGTGAAGTTGTCTTTACACAAGACGCTGGTAAGACCAGACATGGATCACTGATCAGAGGAATTGGGATCTGAAGTTGTCTTTACAAAAGACGCTGGTAAGACCAGAGATGGATCACTGATCACAGGAATTGGGATGTGAAGTTGTCTTTACACAAGACGCTGGTCAGACCAGACATGGATCACTGATCAGAGGAATTGTTCTGTGAAGTTGTCTTTATACAAGACGCTGGTAAGACCAGACATGGATCAGTGATCACAGGAATTGGGATGTGAAGTTGACTTTACAGATGTCGCTGGTAAGACCAGACATGGATCAGTGATCACAGGAATCGGGATGTGAAGTTGACTTTACACAAGACGCTGGTAAGACCAGACATGGATCACTGATCACAGGAATTGGGATGTGAAGTTGTCTTTATACAAGACGCTGGTAGGACCAGACATGGATCACTGATCAGAGGAATTGGGATGTGAAGTTGTCTTTACACAAGACGCTGGTAAGACCAGACATAGATCACAGATCAGAGGAATTGGGATGTGAAGTCGTCTTTACACAAGACGCTGGTAAGACCAGACATGGATCACTGATCAGAGGAATTGGGATGAGAATTTGTCTTTACACAAGACGCTGGTAAGACCAGACATGGATCACTGATCACAGGAATTGGGATGTGAAGTTGTCTATCTGCAAGACGCTGGTAAGATCAGACATGGATCACTGATCACAGGAATTGGGATGTGAAGTTGTGTTTACACCAGACGCTGGTAAGACCAGACATGGATCACTGATCACAGGAATTGGGATGTGAAGTTGTCTTTACACAAGACGCTGTTAAGACCAGACATGGATCAGTTATCACAGGAATTGGGATGTGAAGTTGTCTTTCTGCAAGACGCTGGTAAGACCAGACATGGATCACTGATCAGAGGAATTGGGATGTGAAGTTGTCTTTACACAGGACTCTGGTAAGACCAGACATGGATCACTGATCACAGGAATTGGGATGTGAAGTTGTCTTTACACAGGACCCTGGTAAGACCAGACATGGATCACTGATCACAGGAATTGGGATGTGAAGTTGTCTTTACACAGGACTCTGGTAAGACCAGACATGGATCACTGATCACAGGAATTGGGATGTGAAGTTGTCTTTATACAAGACGCGGGTAAAACCAGACATGGATCACTGATCACAGGAATTGGGATGTGAAGTTGTGTTTACACAAGACGCGGGTAAGACCAGACATGGATCACTGATCACAGGAATTGGGATGTGAAGTTGTCTTTACACAGGACTCTGGTAAGACCAGACATGGATCACTGATCACAGGAATTGGGATGTGAAGTTGTCTTTACACAGGACTCTGGTAAGTCCAGACATGGATCACTGATCACAGGAATTGGGATGTGAAGTTGTCTTTACACAGGACTCTGGTAAAACCAAACATGGATCACTGATCACAGGAATTGGGATGTGAAGTTGTCTTTACACAGGACTCTGGTAAGACCAGACATGGATCACTGATCACAGGAATTGGGATGTGAAGTTGTCTTTATACAAGACGCGGGTATAACCAGACATGGATCACTGATCACAGGAATTGGGATGTGAAGTTGACTTTACACCAGACGCGGGTAAGACCAGACATGGATCAGTGATCACAGGAATTGGGATGTGAAGTTGTGTTTCCACCAGACGCTGGTAAGACCAGACATGGATCACTGATCACAGGAATTGGGAAGTGAAGTTGTGTTTACACCAGACCCTGGTAAGACCACACATGGATCCCTGATCACAGGAATTGGGATGTGAAGTTGTCTTCATTCAAGACGCTGGTAAGACCAGACATGGATCACTGATCACAGGAATTGTTCTGTGAAGTTGTGTTTACACAAGACGCTGATACGACCATACATGGATCACTGATCAGAGGAATTGGTATGTGAAGTTGTGTTTACACAAGACGCTGGTACGACCAGACATGGATTACTGATCAGAGGAATTGGGATGTGAAGTTGTCTTTACACAAGACGCTGGTAAGACCAGACATGGATCACTGATCAGAGGAATTGGGATGTGAAGTTGTGTTTACACAAGACGCTGGTAAGACCAGACATGGATCACTGATCAGAGGAATTGGGATGTGAAGTTGACTTTACACAAGACGCTGGTAAGACCAGACATGGATCACTGATCAGAGGAATTGGGATGTGAAGTTGACTTTACACAGGACGCTGGTAAGACCAGACATGGATCACTGATCACTGGAATTAGGATGTGAAGTTGTCTTTACAGAAGAGGCTGGTAAGACCAGACATGGATCACTGATCACTGGAATTGGGATGTGAAGTTGTCTTTATACAGGACGCTGGTAAGACCAGACATGGATCAGTGATCACAGGAATTGGGATGTGAAGTTGTCTTTACACAAGACGCTGGTAAGACCAGACATAGATCACTGATCAGAGGAATTGGGATGTGAAGTCGTCTTTACACAAGACGCTGTTAAGACCAGACATGGATCACTGATCAGAGGAATTGGGATGTGAAGTTGTCTTTACACAAGACGCTGGTAAGACCAGACATGGATCACTGATCAGAGGAATTGGGATGTGAAGTTGACTTTACACAGGACGCTGGTAAGACCAGACATGGATCACTGATCACTGGAATTAGGATGTGAAGTTGTCTTTACAGAAGAGGCTGGTCAGACCAGACATGGATCACTGATCACAGGAATTGGGATGTGAAGTTGTCTTTATACAGGACGTTGGTAAGACCAGACATGGATCAGTGATCACAGGAATTGGGATGTGAAGTCGTCTTTACACAAGACGCTGGTAAGACCAGACATGGATCACTGATCAGAGGAATTGGGATGTGAAGTTGTCTTTACACAAGACGCTGGTAAGACCAGACATGGATCACTGATCACAGGAATTGGGATGTGAAGTTGTCTTTCTGCAAGACGCTGGTAAGATCAGACATGGATCACTGATCACAGGAATTGGGATGTGAAGTTGTGTTTACACCAGACGCTGGTAAGACCAGACATGGATCAGTGATCAGAGGAATTGGGATGTGAAGTTGTCTTTATACAAGACGCGGGTAAGACCAGACATGGATCACTGATCACAGGAATTGGGATGTGAAGTTGTCTTTACACAAGACGCTGGTAAGACCAGACATGGATCAGTGATCACAGGAATTGGGATGTGAAGTTGTCTTTACACAAGACGCAGGTAAGACCAGACATGGATCAGTGATCAGAGAAATTGGGATGTTTAGTTGACTTTACACAAGACGCTGGTAAGACCAGACATGGATCAGTGATCAGAGGAATTGGGATGAGAAGTTGACTTTACACAAGACGCTGGTAAGACCAGACATGGATCACTGATCAGAGGAATTGGGATGTGAAGTTGACTGTACACAAGACGCTGGTAAGACCAGACATGGATCACTGATCACAGGAATTGGGATGTGAAGTTGTCTTTCTGCAATACGCCGGTAAGACCAGACATGGATCACTGATCAGAGGAATTGGGATGTGAAGTTGTCTTTACACAGGACTCTGGTAAGACCAGACATGGATCACTGATCACAGGAATTGGGATGTGAAGTTGTCTTTACACAGGACCCTGGTAAGACCAGACATGGATCACTGATCACAGGAATTGGGATGTGAAGTTGTCTTTACACAGGACTCTGGTAAGACCAGACATGGATCACTGATCACAGGAATTGGGATGTGAAGTTGTCTTTACAGAAGAGGCTGGTCAGACCAGACATGGATCACTGATCACAGGAATTGGGATGTGAAGTTGTCTTTCTGCAAGACGCTGGTAAGACCAGACATGGATCACTGATCACAGGAATTGGGATGTGAAGTTGTGTTTAAACCAGACGTTGGTAAGACCAGACATGGATCAGTGATCAGAGGAATTGGGATGTGAAGTTGTCTTTATACAAGACGCGGGTAAGACCAGACATGGATCACTGATCACAGGAATTGGGATGTGAAGTTGTGTTGACACCAGACGCTGGTAAGACCAGACATGGATCACTGATCACAGGAATTGGGATGTGAAGTTTTCTTTACACAGGACGCTGGTAAGACCAGACACGGATCACTAATCACAAGAATTGGGATGTGAAGTTGTCTTTACACAAGACGCTGGTAAGACCAGACATGGATCAGTGATCAGAGGAATTGGGATGTTAAGTTGTCGTTACAGAAGACGCTGGTAAGACCAGACATGGATCACTGATCACAGGAATTGGGATGTGAAGTTGTCTTTATAGAAGACGCTGGTAAGACCAGACATGGATCACTGATCACAGGAATTGGGATGTGAAGTTGTCTTTACAGAAGACGCTGGTAAGACCAGACATGGATCACTGATCACAGGAATTGGGATGTGACGTTGTCTTTACACAAGACGCTGGTAAGACCAGACATGGATCACTGATCACAGGAATTGGGATGCGAAGTTGTCTATACACAAGACGCTGGTAAGACCAGACATGGATCAGTGATCGGAGGAATTGGGATGTGAAGTTGACTTTACACAAGACGCTGGTAAGACCAGACATGGATCACTGATCAGAGGAATTGGGATGTGAAGTTGACTTTACACAAGACGCTGGTAAGACCAGACATGGATCACTGATCACAGGAATTGGGATGTGAAGTTGTCTTTCTGCAAGACGCTGGTAAGACCAGACATGGATCACTGATCACAGGAATTGGGATGTGAAGTTGACTTTACACAAGACGCTAGTAAGACCAGACATGGATCACTGATCACAGGAATTGGGATGTGAAGTTGTCTTTCTGCAAGACGCTGGTAATACCAGACATGGATCAGTGATCACAGGAATTGGGATGTGATGTTGTCTTTCTGCAAGACGCTGGTAAGACCAGACATGGATCACTGATCAGAGGAATTGGGATGTGAAGTTGTCATTACACAGGACTCTGGTAAGACCAGACATGGATCACTGATCACAGGAATTGGGATGTGAAGTTGTCTTTATACAAGACGCGGGTAAAACCAGACATGGATCACTGATCACAGGAATTGGGATGTGAAGTTGTGTTTACACAAGACGCGGGTAAGACCAGACATGGATCACTGATCACAGGAATTGGGATGTGAAGTTGTCTTTACACAGGACTCTGGTAAGACCAGACATGGATCACTGATCACAGGAATTGGGATGTGAAGTTGTCTTTACACAGGACTCTGGTAAGACCAGACATGGATCACTGATCACAGGAATTGGGATGTGAAGTTGTCTTTACACAGGACTCTGGTAAAACCAGACATGGGTCACTGATCACAGGAATTGGGATGTGAAGTTGTCTTTACACAGGACTCTGGTAAGACCAGACATGGATCACTGATCACAGGAATTGGGATGTGAAGTTGTCTTTATACAAGACGCGGGTAAAACCAGACATGGATCACTGATCACAGGAATTGGGATGTGAAGTTGACTTTACACCAGACGCGGGTAAGACCAGACATGGATCAGTGATCACAGGAATTGGGATGTGAAGTTGTGTTTCCACCAGACGCTGGTAAGACCAGACATGGATCACTGATCACAGGAATTGGGAAGTGAAGTTGTGTTTACACCAGACCCTGGTAAGACCACACATGGATCCCTGATCACAGGAATTGGGATGTGAAGTTGTCTTTATTCAAGACGCTGGTAAGACCAGACATGGATCACTGATCACAGGAATTGTTCTGTGAAGTTGTCTTTACACAAGACGCTGGTAAGACCAGACATGGATCACTGATCAGAGGAATTGGTATGTGAAGTTGTGTTTACACAAGACGCTGGTACGACCAGACATGGATCACTGATCACAGGAATTGGGATGTGAAGTTGTCTTTACACAAGACGCTGGTAAGACCAGACATGGATCACTGATCAGAGGAATTGGGATGTGAAGTTGTCTTTACACAAGACGCTGGTAAGACCAGACATGGATCACTGATCAGAGGAATTGGGATGTGAAGTTGTGTTTACACAAGACGCTGGTAAGACCAGACATGGATCAGTGATCAGAGGAATTGGGATGTGAAGTTGTCTTTACACAGGACTCTGGTAAGACCAGACATGGATCACTGATCACAGGAATTGGGATGTGAAGTTGTCTTTACACAGGACTCTGGTAAAACCAGACATGGATCACTGATCACAGGAATTTGGATGTGAAGTTGTCTTTACACAGGACTCTGGTAAGACCAGACATGGATCACTGATCACAGGAATTGGGATGTGAAGTTGTCTTTACACCAGACGCGGGTAAGACCAGACATGGATCACTGATCACAGGAATTGGGATGTGAAGTTGACTTTACACCAGACGCTGGTAAGACCAGACATGGATCACTGATCACAGGAATTGGGATGTGAAGTTGTCTTTACACAGGACTCTGGTAAGACCAGACATGGATCACTGATCACAGGAATTGGGATGTGAAGTTGTCTTTATACAAGACGCGGGTAAAACCAGACATGGATCACTGATCACAGGAATTGGGATGTGAAGTTGTCTTTACACAGGACTCTGGTAAGACCAGACATGGATCACTGATCACAGGAATTGGGATGTGAAGTTGACTTTACACCAGACGCTGGTAAGACCAGACATGGATCACTGATCACAGGAATTGGGAAGTGAAGTTGTGTTTACACCAGACCCTGGTAAGACCACACATGGATCCCTGATCACAGGAATTGGGATGTGAAGTTGTCTTTATTCAAGACGCTGGTAAGACCAGACATGGATCACTGATCACAGGAATTGTTCTGTGAAGTTGTGTTTACACAAGACGCTGATACGACCATACATGGATCACTGATCAGAGGAATTGGTATGTGAAGTTGTGTTTACACAAGACGCTGGTACGACCAGACATGGATTACTGATCAGAGGAATTGGGATGTGAAGTTGTCTTTACACAAGACGCTGGTAAGACCAGACATGGATCACTGATCACAGGAATTGGGATGTGAAGTTGTCTTTACACAGGACTCTGGTAAGACCAGACATGGATCACTGATCACAGGAATTGGGATGTGAAGTTGTGTTTCTATCAGACGCTGGTAAGACCAGACATGGATCACTGATCACAGGAATTGGGATGTGAAGTTGTGTTTACACCAGACCCTGGTAAGACCACACATGGATCCCTGATCACAGGAATTGGGATGTGAAGTTGTCTTTATTCAAGACGCTGGTAAGACCAGACATGGATCACTGATCACAGGAATTGTTCTGTGAAGTTGTGTTTACACAAGACGCTGATACGACCATACATGGATCACTGATCAGAGGAATTGGTATGTGAAGTTGTGTTTACACAAGACGCTGGTACGACCAGACATGGATTACTGATCAGAGGAATTGGGATGTGAAGTTGTCTTTACACAGGACTCTGGTAAGACCAGACATGGATCACTGATCACAGGAATTGGGATGTGAAGTTGTCTTTACACAGGACTCTGGTAAGACCAGACATGGATCACTGATCACAGGAATTGGGATGTGAAGTTGTGTTTCTACCAGACGCTGGTAAGACCAGACATGGATCACTGATCACAGGAATTGGGAAGTGAAGTTGTGTTTACACCAGACCCTGGTAAGACCACACATGGATCCCTGATCACAGGAATTGGGATGTGAAGTTGTCTTTATTCAAGACGCTGGTAAGACCAGACATGGATCACTGATCACAGGAATTGTTCTGTGAAGTTGTCTTTACACAAGACGCTGGTAAGACCAGACATGGATCACTGATCAGAGGAATTGGTATGTGAAGTTGTGTTTACACAAGACGCTGGTACGACCAGACATGGATCACTGATCACAGGAATTGGGATGTGAAGTTGTCTTTACACAAGACGCTGGTAAGACCAGACATGGATCACTGATCAGAGGAATTGGGATGTGAAGTTGTCTTTACACAAGACGCTGGTAAGACCAGACATGGATCACTGATCAGAGGAATTGGGATGTGAAGTTGTGTTTACACAAGACGCTGGTAAGACCAGACATGGATCAGTGATCAGAGGAATTGGGATGTGAAGTTGTCTTTACACAGGACTCTGGTAAGACCAGACATGGATCACTGATCACAGGAATTGGGATGTGAAGTTGTCTTTACACAGGACTCTGGTAAAACCAGACATGGATCACTGATCACAGGAATTGGGATGTGAAGTTGTCTTTACACAGGACTCTGGTAAGACCAGACATGGATCACTGATCACAGGAATTGGGATGTGAAGTTGTCTTTACACCAGACGCGGGTAAGACCAGACATGGATCACTGATCACAGGAATTGGGATGTGAAGTTGACTTTACACCAGACGCTGGTAAGACCAGACATGGATCACTGATCACAGGAATTGGGATGTGAAGTTGTCTTTACACAGGACTCTGGTAAGACCAGACATGGATCACTGATCACAGGAATTGGGATGTGAAGTTGTCTTTATACAAGACGCGGGTAAAACCAGACATGGATCACTGATCACAGGAATTGGGATGTGAAGTTGTCTTTACACAGGACTCTGGTAAGACCAGACATGGATCACTGATCACAGGAATTGGGATGTGAAGTTGACTTTACACCAGACGCTGGTAAGACCAGACATGGATCACTGATCACAGGAATTGGGAAGTGAAGTTGTGTTTACACCAGACCCTGGTAAGACCACACATGGATCCCTGATCACAGGAATTGGGATGTGAAGTTGTCTTTATTCAAGACGCTGGTAAGACCAGACATGGATCACTGATCACAGGAATTGTTCTGTGAAGTTGTGTTTACACAAGACGCTGATACGACCATACATGGATCACTGATCAGAGGAATTGGTATGTGAAGTTGTGTTTACACAAGACGCTGGTACGACCAGACATGGATTACTGATCAGAGGAATTGGGATGTGAAGTTGTCTTTACACAAGACGCTGGTAAGACCAGACATGGATCACTGATCACAGGAATTGGGATGTGAAGTTGTCTTTACACAGGACTCTGGTAAGACCAGACATGGATCACTGATCACAGGAATTGGGATGTGAAGTTGTGTTTCTATCAGACGCTGGTAAGACCAGACATGGATCACTGATCACAGGAATTGGGATGTGAAGTTGTGTTTACACCAGACCCTGGTAAGACCACACATGGATCCCTGATCACAGGAATTGGGATGTGAAGTTGTCTTTATTCAAGACGCTGGTAAGACCAGACATGGATCACTGATCACAGGAATTGTTCTGTGAAGTTGTGTTTACACAAGACGCTGATACGACCATACATGGATCACTGATCAGAGGAATTGGTATGTGAAGTTGTGTTTACACAAGACGCTGGTACGACCAGACATGGATTACTGATCAGAGGAATTGGGATGTGAAGTTGTCTTTACACAGGACTCTGGTAAGACCAGACATGGATCACTGATCACAGGAATTGGGATGTGAAGTTGTCTTTACACAGGACTCTGGTAAGACCAGACATGGATCACTGATCACAGGAATTGGGATGTGAAGTTGTGTTTCTACCAGACGCTGGTAAGACCAGACATGGATCACTGATCACAGGAATTGGGAAGTGAAGTTGTGTTTACACCAGACCCTGGTAAGACCACACATGGATCCCTGATCACAGGAATTGGGATGTGAAGTTGTCTTTATTCAAGACGCTGGTAAGACCAGACATGGATCACTGATCACAGGAATTGTTCTGTGAAGTTGTCTTTACACAAGACGCTGGTAAGACCAGACATGGATCACTGATCAGAGGAATTGGTATGTGAAGTTGTGTTTACACAAGACGCTGGTACGACCAGACATGGATCACTGATCACAGGAATTGGGATGTGAAGTTGTCTTTACACAAGACGCTGGTAAGACCAGACATGGATCACTGATCAGAGGAATTGGGATGTGAAGTTGTCTTTACACAAGACGCTGGTAAGACCAGACATGGATCACTGATCAGAGGAATTGGGATGTGAAGTTGTGTTTACACAAGACGCTGGTAAGACCAGACATGGATCAGTGATCAGAGGAATTGGGATGTGAAGTTGTCTTTACACAGGACTCTGGTAAGACCAGACATGGATCACTGATCACAGGAATTGGGATGTGAAGTTGTCTTTACACAGGACTCTGGTAAAACCAGACATGGATCACTGATCACAGGAATTGGGATGTGAAGTTGTCTTTACACAGGACTCTGGTAAGACCAGACATGGATCACTGATCACAGGAATTGGGATGTGAAGTTGTCTTTACACCAGACGCGGGTAAGACCAGACATGGATCACTGATCACAGGAATTGGGATGTGAAGTTGACTTTACACCAGACGCTGGTAAGACCAGACATGGATCACTGATCACAGGAATTGGGATGTGAAGTTGTCTTTACACAGGACTCTGGTAAGACCAGACATGGATCACTGATCACAGGAATTGGGATGTGAAGTTGTCTTTATACAAGACGCGGGTAAAACCAGACATGGATCACTGATCACAGGAATTGGGATGTGAAGTTGACTTTACACCAGACGCTGGTAAGACCAGACATGGATCACTGATCACAGGAATTGGGAAGTGAAGTTGTGTTTACACCAGACCCTGGTAAGACCACACATGGATCCCTGATCACAGGAATTGGGATGTGAAGTTGTCTTTATTCAAGACGCTGGTAAGACCAGACATGGATCACTGATCACAGGAATTGTTCTGTGAAGTTGTGTTTACACAAGACGCTGATACGACCATACATGGATCACTGATCAGAGGAATTGGTATGTGAAGTTGTGTTTACACAAGACGCTGGTACGACCAGACATGGATTACTGATCAGAGGAATTGGGATGTGAAGTTGTCTTTACACAAGACGCTGGTAAGACCAGACATGGATCACTGATCACAGGAATTGGGATGTGAAGTTGTCTTTACACAGGACTCTGGTAAGACCAGACATGGATCACTGATCACAGGAATTGGGATGTGAAGTTGTGTTTCTACCAGACGCTGGGAAGACCAGACATGGATCACTGATCACAGGAATTGGGAAGTGAAGTTGTGTTTACACCAGACCCTGGTAAGACCACACATGGATCCCTGATCACAGGAATTGGGATGTGAAGTTGTCTTTATTCAAGACGCTGGTAAGACCAGACATGGATCACTGATCACAGGAATTGTTCTGTGAAGTTGTGTTTACACAAGACGCTGATACGACCATACATGGATCACTGATCAGAGGAATTGGTATGTGAAGTTGTGTTTACACAAGACGCTGGTACGACCAGACATGGATTACTGATCAGAGGAATTGGGATGTGAAGTTGTCTTTACACAGGACTCTGGTAAGACCAGACATGGATCACTGATCACAGGAATTGGGATGTGAAGTTGTCTTTACACAGGACTCTGGTAAGACCAGACATGGATCACTGATCACAGGAATTGGGATGTGAAGTTGTGTTTCTACCAGACGCTGGTAAGACCAGACATGGATCACTGATCACAGGAATTGGGAAGTGAAGTTGTGTTTACACCAGACCCTGGTAAGACCACACATGGATCCCTGATCACAGGAATTGGGATGTGAAGTTGTCTTTATTCAAGACGCTGGTAAGACCAGACATGGATCACTGATCACAGGAATTGTTCTGTGAAGTTGTGTTTACACAAGACGCTGATACGACCATACATGGATCACTGATCAGAGGAATTGGTATGTGAAGTTGTGTTTACACAAGACGCTGGTACGACCAGACATGGATTACTGATCAGAGGAATTGGGATGTGAAGTTGTCTTTACACAAGACGCTGGTAAGACCAGACATGGATCACTGATCACAGGAATTGGGATGTGAAGTTGTCTTTCTGCAAGACGCTGGTAAGATCAGACATGGATCACTGATCACAGGAATTGGGATGTGATGTTGTGTTTTCACCAGACGCTGGTAAGACCAGACATGGATCACTGATCACAGGAATTGGGATGTGAAGTTGTCTTTACACAGGACTCTGGTAAGACCAGACATGGATCACTGATCACAGGAATTGGGATGTGAAGTTGTCTTTACACAGGACTCTGGTAAAACCAGACATGGGTCACTGATCACAGGAATTGGGATGTGAAGTTGTCTTTACACAGGACTCTGGTAAGACCAGACATGGATCACTGATCACAGGAATTGGGATGTGAAGTTGTCTTTATACAAGACGCGGGTAAAACCAGACATGGATCACTGATCACAGGAATTGGGATGTGAAGTTGACTTTACACCAGACGCGGGTAAGACCAGACATGGATCAGTGATCACAGGAATTGGGATGTGAAGTTGTGTTTCCACCAGACGCTGGTAAGACCAGACATGGATCACTGATCACAGGAATTGGGAAGTGAAGTTGTGTTTACACCAGACCCTGGTAAGACCACACATGGATCCCTGATCACAGGAATTGGGATGTGAAGTTGTCTTTATTCAAGACGCTGGTAAGACCAGACATGGATCACTGATCACAGGAATTGTTCTGTGAAGTTGTGTTTACACAAGACGCTGATACGACCATACATGGATCACAGATCAGAGGAATTGGTATGTGAAGTTGTGTTTACACAAGACGCTGGTACGACCAGACATGGATTACTGATCAGAGGAATTGGGATGTGAAGTTGTCTTTACACAAGACGCTGGTAAGACCAGACATGGATCACTGATCACAGGAATTGGGATGTGAAGTTGTCTTTACACAGGACTCTGGTAAGACCAGACATGGATCACTGATCACAGGAATTGGGATGTGAAGTTGTGTTTCTACCAGACGCTGGTAAGACCAGACATGGATCACTGATCACAGGAATTGGGATGTGAAGTTGTCTTTATTCAAGACGCTGGTAAGACCAGACATGGATCACTGATCACAGGAATTGGGAAGTGAAGTTGTGTTTACACCAGACCCTGGTAAGACCACACATGGATCCCTGATCACAGGAATTGGGATGTGAAGTTGTCTTTATTCAAGACGCTGGTAAGACCAGACATGGATCACTGATCACAGGAATTGTTCTGTGAAGTTGTGTTTACACAAGACGCTGATACGACCATACATGGATCACTGATCAGAGGAATTGGTATGTGAAGTTGTGTTTACACAAGACGCTGGTACGACCAGACATGGATTACTGATCAGAGGAATTGGGATGTGAAGTTGTCTTTACACAAGACGCTGGTAAGACCAGACATGGATCACTGATCACAGGAATTGGGATGTGAAGTTGTCTTTCTGCAAGACGCTGGTAAGATCAGACATGGATCACTGATCACAGGAATTGGGATGTGAAGTTGTGTTTACACCAGACGCTGGTAAGACCAGACATGGATCAGTGATCAGAGGAATTGGGATGTGAAGATGTCTTTATACAAGACGCGGGTAAGACCAGACATGGATCACTGATCACAGGAATTGGGATGTGAAGTTGTCTTTACACAAGACGCTGGTAAGACCAGACATGGATCAGTGATCACAGGAATTGGGATGTGAAGTTGTCTTTACACAAGACGCTGGTAAGACCAGACATGGATCAGTGATCAGAGAAATTGGGATGTTTAGTTGACTTTACACAAGACGCTGGTAAGACCAGACATGGATCAGTGATCAGAGGAATTGGGATGAGAAGTTGACTTTACACAAGACGCTGGTAAGACCAGACATGGATCACTGATCAGAGGAATTGGGATGTGAAGTTGACTTTACACAAGATGCTGGTAAGACCAGACATGGATCACTGATCACAGGAATTGGGATGTGAAGTTGTCTTTCTGCAAGACGCTGGTAAGACCAGACATGGATCACTGATCAGAGGAATTGGGATGTGAAGTTGTCTTTACACAGGACTCTGGTAAGACCAGACATGGATCACTGATCACAGGAATTGGGATGTGAAGTTGTCTTTACACAGGACTCTGGTAAGACCAGACATGGATCACTGATCACAGGAATTGGGATGTGAAGTTGTCTTTCTGCAAGACGCTGGTAAGACCAGACATGGATCACTGATCAGAGGAATTGGGATGTGAAGTTGTCTTTATACAGGACTCTGGTAAGACCAGACATGGATCACTGATCACAGGAATTGGGATGTGAAGTTGTCTTTATACAAGACGCGGGTAAAACCAGACATGGATCACTGATCACAGGAATTGGGATGTGAAGTTGTGTTTACACAAGACGCGGGTAAGACCAGACATGGATCACTGATCACAGGAATTGGGATGTGAAGTTGTCTTTACACAGGACTCTGGTAAGACCAGACATGGATCACTGATTACAGGAATTGGGATGTGAAGTTGTCTTTACACAGGACTCTGGTAAAACCAGACATGGATCACTGATCAGAGGAATTCGGATGTGAAGTTGACTTTACACAGGACGCTGGTAAGACCAGACATGGATCACTGATCACTGGAATTAGGATGTGAAGTTGTCTTTACAGAAGAGGCTGGTAAGACCAGACATGGATCACTGATCACTGGAATTGGGATGTGAAGTTGTCTTTATACAGGACGCTGGTAAGACCAGACATGGATCAGTGATCACAGGAATTGGGATGTGAAGTTGTCTTTACACAAGACGCTGGTAAGACCAGACATAGATCACTGATCAGAGGAATTGGGATGTGAAGTCGTCTTTACACAAGACGCTGTTAAGACCAGACATGGATCACTGATCAGAGGAATTGGGATGTGAAGTTGTCTTTACACAAGACGCTGGTAAGACCAGACATGGATCACTGATCAGAGGAATTGGGATGTGAAGTTGACTTTACACTGGACGCTGGTAAGACCAGACATGGATCACTGATCACTGGAATTAGGATGTGAAGTTGTCTTTACAGAAGAGGCTGGTCAGACCAGACATGGATCACTGATCACAGGAATTGGGATGTGAAGTTGTCTTTATACAGGACGCTGGTAAGACCAGACATGGATCAGTGATCACAGGAATTGGGATGTGAAGTCGTCTTTACACAAGACGCTGGTAAGACCAGACATGGATCACTGATCAGAGGAATTGGGATGTGAAGTTGTCTTTACACAAGACGCTGGTAAGACCAGACATGGATCACTGATCACAGGAATTGGGATGTGAAGTTGTCTTTCTGCAAGACGCTGGTAAGATCAGACATGGATCACTGATCACAGGAATTGGGATGTGAAGTTGTGTTTACACCAGACGCTGGTAAGACCAGACATGGATCAGTGATCAGAGGAATTGGGATGTGAAGTTGTCTTTATACAAGACGCGGGTAAGACCAGACATGGATCACTGATCACAGGAATTGGGATGTGAAGTTGTCTTTACACAAGACGCTGGTAAGACCAGACATGGATCAGTGATCACAGGAATTGGGATGTGAAGTTGTCTTTACACAAGACGCTGGTAAGACCAGACATGGATCAGTGATCAGAGAAATTGGGATGTTTAGTTGACTTTACACAAGACGCTGGTAAGACCAGACATGGATCAGTGATCAGAGGAATTGGGATGAGAAGTTGACTTTACACAAGACGCTGGTAAGACCAGACATGGATCACTGATCAGAGGAATTGGGATGTGAAGTTGACTTTACACAAGACGCTGGTAAGACCAGACATGGATCACTGATCACAGGAATTGGGATGTGAAGTTGTCTTTCTGCAAGACGCTGGTAAGACCAGACATGGATCACTGATCAGAGGAATTGGGATGTGAAGTTGTCTTTACACAGGACTCTGGTAAGACCAGACATGGATCACTGATCACAGGAATTGGGATGTGAAGTTGTCTTTACACAGGAGCCTGGTAAGACCAGACATGGATCACTGATCACAGGAATTGGGATGTGAAGTTGTCTTTACACAGGACTCTGGTAAGACCAGACATGGATCACTGATCACAGGAATTGGGATGTGAAGTTGTCTTTACAGAAGAGGCTGGTCAGACCAGACATGGATCACTGATCACAGGAATTGGGATGTGAAGTTGTCTTTCTGCAAGACGCTGGTAAGACCAGACATGGATCACTGATCACAGGAATTGGGATGTGAAGTTGTCTTTACAGAAGTGGCTGGTCAGACCAGACATGGATCACTGATCACAGGAATTGGGATGTGAAGTTGTGTTTAAACCAGACGCTGGTAAGACCAGACATGGATCAGTGATCAGAGGAATTGGGATGTTAAGTTGTCGTTACAGAAGACGCTGGTAAGACCAGACATGGATCACTGATCACAGGAATTGGGATGTGAATTTGTCTTTATAGAAGACGCT
The DNA here is from genome assembly GCF_030144855.1 of Hypanus sabinus. Lineage (NCBI taxonomy): Eukaryota > Metazoa > Chordata > Chondrichthyes > Myliobatiformes > Dasyatidae > Hypanus > Hypanus sabinus. The sequence continues at coordinate 3,804,341 of NC_082736.1, forward strand.
GTTAAGACCAGACATGGATCACTGATCACAGGAATTGGGATGTGAAGTTGTCTTTACACAAGACGCTGGTAAGACCAGACATGGATCAGTGATCAGAGGAATTGGGATGTTAAGTTGTCGTTACAGAAGACGCTGGTAAGACCAGACATGGATCACTGATCACAGGAATTGGGATGTGAAGTTGTCTTTATAGAAGACGCTGGTAAGACCAGACATGGATCACTGATCACAGGAATTGGGATGTGAAGTTGTCTTTACAGAAGACGCTGGTAAGAGCAGACATGGATCACTGATCACAGGAATTGGGATGCGAAGTTGTCTATACACAAGACGCTAGTAAGACCAGACATGGATCACTGATCACAGGAATTGGGATGTGAAGTTGTCTTTCTGCAAGACGCTGGTCAGACCAGACATGGATCACTGATCACAGGAATTGGGATGTGAAGTTGTCTTTCTGCAAGACGCTGGTAAGACCAGACATGGATCACTGATCACAGGAATTGGGATGTGAAGTTGTCTTTCTGCAAGACGCTGGTAAGACCAGACATGGATCACTGATCACAGGAATTGGGATGTGAAGTTGTCTTTACAGAAGACGCTGGTAAGACCAGACATGGATCACTGATCACAGGAATTGGGATGTGACGTTGTCTTTACACAAGACGCTGGTAAGACCAGACATGGATCACTGATCACAGGAATTGGGATGCGAAGTTGTCTATACACAAGACGCTGGTAAGACCAAACATGGATCAGTGATCGGAGGAATTGGGATGTGAAGTTGACTTTACACAAGACGCTGGTAAGACCAGACATGGATCACTGATCAGAGGAATTGGGATGTGAAGTTGACTTTACACAGGACGCTGGTAAGACCAGACATGGATCACTGATCAGAGGAATTGGGATGTGAAGTTGTCTTTACACAGGACTCTGGTAAGACCAGACATGGATCACTGATCACAGGAATTGGGATGTGAAGTTGTGTTTACACAAGACGCGGGTAAGACCAGACATGGATCACTGATCACAGGAATTGGGATGTGAAGTTGTCTTTACACAGGACTCTGGTAAGACCAGACATGGATCACTGATCACAGGAATTGGGATGTGAAGTTGTCTTTACACAGGACTCTGGTAAAACCAGACATGGGTCACTGATCACAGGAATTGGGATGTGAAGTTGTCTTTACACAGGACTCTGGTAAGACCAGACATGGATCACTGATCACAGGAATTGGGATGTGATGTTGTCTTTATACAAGACGCGGGTAAAACCAGACATGGATCACTGATCACAGGAATTGGGATGTGAAGTTGACTTTACACCAGACGCGGGTAAGACCAGACATGGATCAGTGATCACAGGAATTGGGATGTGAAGTTGTGTTTCCACCAGACGCTGGTAAGACCATACATGGATCACTGATCAGAGGAATTGGTATGTGAAGTTGTGTTTACACAAGACGCTGGTACGACCAGACATGGATTACTGATCAGAGGAATTGGGATGTGAAGTTGTCTTTACACAAGACGCTGGTAAGACCAGACATGGATCACTGATCAGAGGAATTGGGATGTGAAGTTGTGTTTACACAAGACGCTGGTAAGACCAGACATGGATCACTGATCAGAGGAATTGGGATGTGAAGTTGTCTTTACACAAGACGCTGTTAAAACCAGACATGGATCACTGATCACAGGAATTGGGATGTGAAGTTGTCTTTACAGAAGAGGCTGGTCAGACCAGACATGGATCACTGATCACAGGAATTGGGATGTGAAGTTGTCTTTCTGCAAGACGCTGGTAAGACCAGACATGGATCACTGATCAGAGGAATTGGGATGTGAAGTTGTCTTTACACAAGACGCTGGTAAGACCAGACATGGATCACTGATCAGAGGAATTGGGATGTGAAGTTGTGTTTACACAAGACGCTGGTAAGACCAGACATGGATCACTGATCAGAGGAATTGGGATGTGAAGTTGTCTTTACACAAGACGCTGTTAAAACCAGACATGGATCACTGATCACAGGAATTGGGATGTGAAGTTGTCTTTACAGAAGAGGCTGGTCAGACCAGACATGGATCACTGATCACAGGAATTGGGATGTGAAGTTGTCTTTCTGCAAGACGCTGGTAAGACCAGACATGGATCACTGATCACAGGAATTGGGATGTGAAGTTGTCTTTACAGAAGAGGCTGGTCAGACCAGACATGGATCACTGATCACAGGAATTGGGATGTGAAGTTGTGTTTAAACCAGACGCTGGTAAGACCAGACATGGATCAGTGATCAGAGGAATTGGGATGTGAAGTTGTCTTTATACAAGACGCGGGTAAGACCAGAAATGTATCACTGATCACAGGAATTGGGATGTGAAGTTTTCTTTACACAGGACGCTGGTAAGACCAGACACGGATCACTAATCACAAGAATTGGGATGTGAAGTTGTCTTTACACAAGACGCTGGTAAGACCAGACATGGGTCAGTGATCAGAGGAATTGGGATGTTAAGTTGTCGTTACAGAAGACGCTGGTAAGACCAGACATGGATCACTGATCACAGGAATTGGGATGTGAAGTTGTCTTTATAGAAGACGCTGGTAAGACCAGACATGGATCACTGATCACAGGAATTGGGATGCGAAGTTGTCTATACACAAGACGCTGGTAAGACCAAACATGGATCAGTGATCGGAGGAATTGGGATGTGAAGTTGACTTTACACAAGACGCTGGTAAGACCAGACATGGAGCACTGATCAGAGGAATTGGGATGTGAAGTTGACTTTACACAAGACGCTGGTAAGACCAGACATGGATCACTGATCACAGGAATTGGGATGTGAAGTTGTCTTTCTGCAAGACGCTGGTAAGACCAGACATGGATCACTGATCACAGGAATTGGGATGTGAAGTTGTCTTTCTGCAAGACGCTGGTAAGACCAGACATGGATCACTGATCACAGGAATTGGGATGTGAAGTTGACTTTACACAAGACGCTGGTAAGACCAGACATGGATCACTGATCACAGGAATTGGGATGTGAAGTTGTCTTTCTGCAAGACGCTGGTAAGAGCAGACATGGATCAGTGATCACAGGAATTGGGATGTGATGTTGTCTTTCTGCAAGACGCTGGTAAGACCAGACATGGATCACTGATCACAGGAATTGGGATGTGAAGTTGTCTTTCTGCAAGATGCTGGTAAGACCAGACATGGATCACTGATCACAGGAATTGGGATGTGAAGTTGTCTTTACACAGGACTCTGGTAAGACCAGACATGGATCAGTGATCACAGGAATTGGGATGTGAAGTTGTCTTCATACAAGACGCGGGTAAAACCAGACATGGATCACTGATCACAGGAATTGGGATGTGAAGTTGTGTTTCCACCAGACGCTGGTAAGACCAGACTTGGATCCCTGATCACAGGAATTGGGATGTGAAGTTGTCTTTATACAAGACGCTGGTAAGACCAGACATGGATCACTGATCACAGGAATTGTTCAGTGAAGTTGTGTTTACACAAGACGCTGGTACGACCATACATGGATCACTGATCAGAGGAATTGGGATGTGAAGTTGTCTTTATACAAGACGCGGGTAAGACCAGACATGGATCACTGATCACAGGAATTGGGTTGTGAAGTTGTGTTGACACCAGACGCTGGTAAGACCAGACATGGATCACTGATCACAGGAATTGGGATGTGAAGTTGTCTTTACAGAAGAGGCTGGTCAGACCAGACATGGATCAGTGATCACAAGAATTGGGATGTGAAGTTGTCTTTACACAAGACGCTGGTCAGACCAGACATGGATCAGTGATCACAGGAATTGGGATGTGAAGTTGTCTTTACACAAGACGCTGGTAAGACCAGACATGGATCAGTGATCACAAGAATTGGGATGTGAAGTTGTCTTTACACAAGACGCTGGTAAGACCAGACATGGATCAGTGATCAGAGGAATTGGGATGTTAAGTTGTCGTTACAGAAGACGCTGGTAAGACCAGACATGGATCAGTGATCAGAGGAATTGGGATGTGAAGTTGTCGTTACAGAAGACGCTGGTAAGACCAGACATGGATCACTGATCACAGGAATTGGGATGTGAAGTTGTCTTTATAGAAGACGCTGGTAAGACCAGACATGGATCAGTGACCAGAGGAATAGGGAAGTTATGTTGTCGTTACAGAAGATGCGGGTAAGACCAGACATGGATCACTGATCACAGGAATTGGTACGTGAAGTTGTCTTTACGCAAGAGGCTGGTAAGACCAGACATGGATTACTGATCTCAGGAATTGGGATGTGAAGTTGACTTTACACAAGACGCTGGTAAGACCAGACATGGATCACTGATCACAGGAATTGGGATGTGAAGTTGTCTTTCTGCAAGACGCTGGAAAGACCAGACATGGATCACTGATCACAGGAATTGGGATGTGAAGTTGTCTTTCTGCAAGACGCTGGTAAGACCAGACATGGATCAGTGATCACAGGAATTGGGATGTGAAGTTGACTTTACACAAGACGCTGGTAAGACCAGACATGGATCACTGATCACAGGAATTGGGATGTGAAGTTGTCTTTCTGCAAGACGCTGGTAAGACCAGACATGGATCACTGATCACAGGAATTGGGATGTGAAGTTGTCTTTCTGCAAGACGCTGGTAAGACCAGACATGGATCACTGATCACAGGAATTGGGATGTGAAGTTGTCTTTATACAAGACGCGGGTAAAACCAGACATGGATCACTGATCACAGGAATTGGGATGTGAAGTTGTGTTTCCACCAGACGCTGGTAAGACCAGACATGGATCCCTGATCACAGGAATTGGGATGTGAGGTTGTCTTTATACAAGACGCTGGTAAGACCAGACATGGATCACTGATCACAGGAATTGTTCAGTGAAGTTGTGTTTACACAAGACGCTGGTACGACCATACATGGATCACTGATCAGAGGAATTGGTATGTGAAGTTGTCTTTACAGAAGACGCTGGTAAGACCAGGCATGGATCAGTGACCAGAGGAATTGGGAAGTTAAGTTGTCGTTACAGAAGATGCGGGTAAGACCAGACATGGATCACTGATCACAGGAATTGGGATGTGAAGTTGTCTTTACACAAGACGCTGGTAAGACCAGACATGGATCACTGATCACACGAATTGGGATGTGAAGTTGTCTTTACAGAAGACGCTGGTAAGACCAGACATGGATCAGTGACCAGAGGATTTCGGAAGTTAAGTTGTCGTTACAGAAGATGCGGGTAAGACCAGACATGGATCACTGATCACAGGAATTGGGATGTGAAGTTGTCATTACACAAGAGGCTGGTAAGACCAGACATGGATCACTGATCACAGGAATTGGGATGTGAAGTTGTCTTTATACAGGACGCTGGTAAGACCAGACATGGATCAGTGATCACAGGAATTGGGATGCGATGTTGTCTTTACACAAGACGCTGGTAAGACCAGACATGGATCACTGATCAGAGGAATTGGGATGTGAAGTTGTCTTTACACAGGACGCTGTTAAGGCCAGACATGGATCAGTGACCAGAGGAATTCGGAAGTTAAGTTGTCGTTACAGAAGATGCGGGTAAGACCAGACATGGATCACTGATCACAGGAATTGGGATGTGAAGTTGTCTTTACACAGGACGCTGGTAAGACCAGACACGGATCACTAATCACAAGAATTGGGATGTGAAGTTGTCTTTACACAAGACGCTGGTAAGACCAGACATGGATCAGTGACCAGAGGAATTCGGAAGTTAAGTTGTCGTTACAGAAGATGCGGGTAAGACCAGACATGGATCACTGATCAGAGGAATTGGGATGTGAAGTTGTCTTTACACAGGACGCTGTTAAGACCAGACATGGATCAGTGACCAGAGGAATTCGGAAGTTAAGTTGTCGTTACAGAAGATGCGGGTAAGACCAGACATGGATCACTGATCACAGGAATTGGGATGTGAAGTTGTCATTACACAAGAGGATGGTAAGACCAGACATGGATCACTGATCACAGGAATTGGGATGTGAAGTTGTCTTTATACAGGACGCTGGTAAGACCAGACATGGATCAGTGATCACAGGAATTGGGATGTGAAGTTGTCTTTACACAAGACGCTGTTAAGACCAGACATGGATCACTGATCAGAGCAATTGGGATGTGAAGTTGTCTTTACACAAGAGGCTGGTAAGACCAGACATGGATCACTGATCAGAGGAATTGGGATTTGAAGTTGTCTTTACACAAGACGCTGTTAAGACCAGACATGGATCACTGATCACAGGAATTGGGATGTGAAGTTGTCTTTCTGCAAGACGCTGGTAAGACCAGACATGGATTACTGATCACAGGAATTGGGATGTGAAGTTGTCTTTCTGCAAGACGCTGGTAAGACCAGACATGGATCACTGATCACAGGAATTGGGATGTGAAGTTTTCTTTACAGAAGAGGCTGGTCAGACCAGACATGGATCACTGATCATAGGAATTGGGATGTGAAGTTGTTTTTCTGCAAGACGCTGGTAAGATCAGACATGGATCACTGATCACAGGAATTGGGATGTGAAGTTGTGTTTACACCAGACGCTGGTAAGACCAGACATGGATCAGTGATCAGAGGAATTGGGATGTGAAGTTGTCTTTACACAAGACGCTGGTAAGACCAGACATGGATCAGTGATCAGAGGAATTGGGATGTTAAGTTGTCGTTACAGAAGACGCTGGTAAGACCAGACATGGATCACTGATCAGTGGAATTGGGATGTGAAATTGTCTTTACAGAAGACGCTGGTAAGACCAGACATGGATCAGTGACCAGAGGAATAGGGAAGTTAAGTTGTCGTTACAGAAGATGCGGGTAAGACCAGACATGGATTACTGATCACAGGAATTGGGATGTGAAGTTGTCTTTACACAAGAGGCTGGTAAGACCAGACATGGATCACTGATCACAGGAATTGGGATGTGACGTTGTCTTTACACAAGACGCTGGTAAGACCAGACATGGATCACTGATCACAGGAATTGGGATGTGAAGTTGTCTATACACAAGACGCTGGTAAGACCAGACATGGATCAGTGATCACAGGAATTGGGATGTAAAGTTGACTTTACTCAAGACGCTGGTAAGACCAGACATGGATCACTGATCACAGGAATTGGGATGTGAAGTTGACTTTACACAAGACGCGGGTAAGACCAGACAGGGATCACTGATCACAGGAATCGGGATGTTAAGTTCTCTTTACAGAAGAGGCTGGTAAGATCAGACATGGATCACTGATCACAGGAATTGGGATGTGAAGTTGACTTTACACAGGACGCTGGTAAGACCAGTCATGGATCACTGATCACAGGAATTGGGAAGTGAAGTTGTCTTTCTGCAAGACGCTGGTAAGACCAGACATGGATCACTGATCACAGGAATTGGGATGTGAAGTTGTGTTTACACCAGACGCTGGTAAGACCAGACATGGATCAGTGATCAGAGGAATTGGGATGTGAAGTTGTCTTTATACAAGACGCGGGTAAGACCAGACATGGATCACTGATCACAGGAATTGGGATGTGAAGTTGTCTTTACACAGGACGCTGGTAAGACCAGACACGGATCAGTAATCACAAGAATTGGGATGTGAAGTTGTCTTTACACAAGACTCTGGTAAGACCAGACATGGATCAGTGATCAGAGGAATTGGGATGTTAAGTTGTCGTTACAGAAGACGCTGGTAAGACCAGACATGGATCACTGATCAGTGGAATTGGGATGTGAAGTTGTCTTTACAGAAGACGCTGGTAAGACCAGACATGGATCAGTGACCAGAGGAATAGGGAAGTTAAGTTGTCGTTACAGAAGATGCGGGTAAGACCAGACATGGATCACTGATCACAGGAATTGGGATGTGAAGTTGTCTTTACACAAGAGGCTGGTAAGACCAGACATGGATCACTGATCACAGGAATTGGGATGTGAAGTTGTCTATACACAAGACGCTGGTAAGACCAGACATGGATCAGTGATCACAGGAATTGGGATGTAAAGTTGACTTTACTCAAGACGCTGGTTAGACCAGACATGGATCACTGATCACAGGAATTGGGATGTGAAGTTGACTTTACACAAGACGCGGGTAAGACCAGACAGGGATCACTGATCACAGGAATCGGGATGTTAAGTTCTCTTTACAGAAGAGGCTGGTAAGATCAGACATGGATCACTGATCACAGGAATTGGGATGTGAAGTTGACTTTACACAGGACGCTGGTAAGACTAGTCATGGATCACTGATCACAGGAATTGGGAAGTGAAGTTGTCTTTCTGCAAGACGCTGGTAAGACCAGACATGGATCACTGATCACAGGAATTGGGATGTGAAGTTGTCTTTACAGAAGAGGCTGGTCAGTCCAGACATGGATCACTGATCACAGGAATTGGGATGTGAAGTTGACTTTATACAAGACGCTGGTAAGACCAGACATGGATCAGTGATCAGAGGAATTCGGATGTGAAGTTGTCTTTATACAAGACGCGGGTAAGACCAGACATGGATCACTGATCACAGGAATTGGGTTGTGAAGTTGTGTTGACACCAGACGCTGGTAAGACCAGACATGGATCACTGATCACAGGAATTGGGATGTGAAGTTGTCTTTACAGAAGAGGCTGGTCAGACCAGACATGGATCACTGATCACAGGAATTGGGATGTGAAGTTGTCTTTACACAAGACGCTGGTAAGACCAGACATGGATCAGTGATCACAAGAATTGGGATGTGAAGTTGTCTTTACACAAGACGCTGGTCAGACCAGACATGGATCAGTGATCACAGGAATTGGGATGTGAAGTTGTCTTTACACAAGACGCTGGTAAGACCAGACATGGATCACTGATCACAGGAATTGGGATGTGAAGTTGTCTTTACAGAAGACGCTGGTAAGACCAGACATGGATCAGTGACCAGAGGAATTCGGAAGTTAAGTTGTCGTTACAGAAGATGCGGGTAAGACCAGACATGGATCACTGATCACAGGAATTGGGATGTGAAGTTGTCATTACACAAGAGGCTGGTAAGACCAGACATGGATCACTGATCAGAGGAATTGGGATGTGAAGTTGTCTTTATACAGGACGCTGGTAAGACCAGACATGGATCAGTGATCACAGGAATTGGGATGCGAAGTTGTCTTTACACAAGACGCTGGTAAGACCAGACATAGATCACTGATCAGAGGAATTGGGATGTGAAGTCGTCTTTACACAAGACGCTGTTAAGACCAGACATGGATCACTGATCAGAGGAATTGGGATGTGAAGTTGTCTTTACACAAGACGCTGGTAAGACCAGACATGGATCACTGATCAGAGGAATTGGGATGTGAAGTTGTCTTTACACAAGACGCTGGTAAGACCAGACATGGATCACTGATCAGAGGAATTGGGATGTGAAGTTGTCTTTACACAAGACGCTGGTAAGACCAGACATGGATCACTGATCACAGGAATTGGGATGTGAAGTTGTCTTTCTACAAGACGCTGGTAAGACCAGACATGGATTACTGATCACAGGAATTGGGATGAGAAGTTGTCTTTCTGCAAGACGCTGGTAAGACCAGACATGGATCACTGATCACAGGAATTGGGATGTGAAGTTGTCTTTACAGAAGAGGCTGGTCAGACCAGACATGGATCACTGATCAGAGAAATTGGGATGTGAAGTTGTCATTCTGCAAGACGCTGGTAAGACCAGACATGGATTACTGATCACAGGAATTGGGATGAGAAGTTGTCTTTCTGCAAGACGCTGGTAAGACCAGACATGGATCACTGATCACAGGAATTGGGATGTGAAGTTGTGTTTACACCAGACGCTGGTAAGACCAGACATGGATCAGTGATCAGAGGAATTGGGATGTGAAGTTGTCTTTATACAAGACGCGGGTAAGACCAGACATGGATCACTGATCACAGGAATTGGGATGTGAAGTTGTTTTTCTGCAAGACGCTGGTAAGATCAGACATGGATCACTGATCACAGGAATTGGGATGTGAAGTTGTGTTTACACCAGACGCTGGTAAGACCAGACATGGATCAGTGATCAGAGGAATTGGGATGTGAAGTTGTCTTTACACAAGACGCTGGTAAGACCAGACATGGATCAGTGATCAGAGGAATTGGGATGTTAAGTTGTCGTTACAGAAGACGCTGGTAAGACCAGACATGGATCACTGATCACAGGAATTGGGATGTGAAGTTGTCTTTATAGAAGACGCTGGTAAGACCAGACATGGATCACTGATCAGAGGAATTGGGATGTGAAGTTGTCTTTACAGAAGACGCTGGTAAGACCAGACATGGATCAGTGACCAGAGGAATAGGGAAGTTAAGTTGTCGTTACAGAAGATGCGGGTAAGACCAGACATGGATCACTGATCACAGGAATTGGAATGTGAAGTTGTCTTTACACAAGAGGCTGGTAAGACCAGACATGGATCACTGATCACAGGAATTGGGATGTGACGTTGTCTTTACACAAGACGCTGGTAAGACCAGACATGGATCACTGATCACAGGAATTGGGATGTGAAGTTGTCTTTCTGCAAGACGCTGGTAAGACCAGACATAGATCACTGATCACAGGAATTGGGATGTGAAGTTGTCTTTACACAAGACGCTGGAAAGACCAGACATGGATCACTGATCACAGGAATTGGGATGTGAAGTTGACTTTACACAAGACGCGGGTAAGACCAGACATGGATCAGTGATCAGAGGAATTGGGATGTTAAGTTGTCGTTACAGAAGACGCTGGTAAGACCAGACATGGATCACTGATCACAGGAATTGGGATGTGAAGTTGTCTTTATAGAAGACGCTGGTAAGACCAGACATGGATCACTGATCAGAGGAATTGGGATGTGAAGTTGTCTTTATACAAGACGCTGGTAAGACCAGACATGGATCACTGATCACAGGAATTGGGATGTGAAGTTGTCTTTACACAAGACGCTGGTAAGACCATACATGGATTAGTGATCAGAGGAATTCGGATGTTAAGTTGTTGTTACAGAAGACGCTGGTAAGACCAGACATGGATTACTGATCACAGGAATTGGGATGTGAATTTGACTTTACACAGGACGCTGGTCAGACCAGACATGGATCACTGATCACAGGAATTGTTCTGGGAAGTTGACTTTACACAGGACGCTGGTAGGACGAGACATGGATCACTGATCAGAGGAATTGGGATGTGAAGTTGACTTTACACAAGACGCTGGTAAGACCAGACATGGATCACTGATCAGAGGAATTGGGATGTGAAGTTGACTTTACACAAGACGCTGGTAAGACCAGACATGGATCACTGATCAGAGGAATTGGGATGTGAAGTTGTCTTTACAGGATACACTGGTCAGACCATACATGGATCACTGATCACAGGAATTGGGATGTGAATTTGACTTTACACAGGACGCTGGTCAGACCAGACATGGATCACTGATCAGAGGAATTGGGATGTGAAGTTGTCTTTACAGAAGACGCTGGTAAGACCAGACATGGATCACTGATCAGAGGAATTGGGATGTGAAGTTGTCTTTACAGAAGACTCTGGTAAGACCAGACATGGATCACTGATCACATAAATTGGGATGTGAAGTTGTCTTTACACAAGACGCTGGTAAGACCAGACATGGATTACTGATCACAGGAATTGGGATGTGAAGTTGTCTTTACAGAAGACGCTGGTAAGACCAGACATGGATCACTGATCACAGGAATTGGGATGTGAAGTTGTCTTTATACAGGACGCTGGTAAGACCAGACATGGATCAGTGATCACAGGAATTGGGATGTGAAGTTGTCTTTACACAAGACGCTGGTAAGAGCAGACATGGATCACTGATCACAGGAATTGGGATGTGAAGTTGTCTTTATACAAGATGCTGGTAAGACCAGACATGGAACACTGATCACAGGAATTGGGATGTGAAGTTGTCTTTACACAAGACGCTGGTAAGACCAGACATAGATCACTGATCAGAGGAATTGGGATGTGAAGTCGTCTTTACACAAGACGCTGGTAAGACCAGACATGGATCACTGAGCAGAGGAATCGGGATGTGAAGTCGTCTTTACACAAGACGCTGGTAAGACCAGACATGGATCACTGATCAGAGGAATTGGGATGTGAAGTCGTCTTTACACAAGACGCTGGTAAGACCAGACATGGATCACTGATCAGAGGAATTGGGATGTGAAGTTGTCTTTACACAAGACGCTGGTAAGACCAGACATGGATCACTGATCACAGGAATTGGGATGTGAAGTTGTCTTTCTGCAAGACGCTGGTAAGACCAGACATGGATCACTGATCACAGGAATTGGGATGTGAAGTTGACTTTACACAAGACGCGGGTAAGACCAGACAGGGATCACTGATCACAGGAATCGGGATGTTAAGTTGTCTTTACAGAAGAGGCTGGTAAGATCAGACATGGATCACTGATCACAGGAATTGGGATGTGAAGTTGACTTTACACAGGACGCTGGTAAGACCAGACATGGATCACTGATCACAGGAATTGGGATGTGAAGTTGTCTTTCTGCAAGACGCTGGTAAGACCAGACATGGATCACTGATCACAGGAATTGGGATGTGAAGTTGTCTTTACAGAAGAGGCTGGTCAGACCAGACATGGATCACTGATCACAGGAATTGGGATGTGAAGTTGACTTTACACCAGACGCGGGTAAGACCAGACATGGATCACTGATCACAGGAATTGGGATGTGAAGTTGTGTTTACACCAGACGCTGGTAAGACCAGACATGGATCAGTGATCAGAGGAATTGGGATGTGAAGTTGTCTTTATACAAGACGCGGGTAAGACCAGACATGGATCACTGATCACAGGAATTGGGATGTGAAGTTGTGTTGACACCAGACGCTGGTAAGACCAGACATGGATCACTGATCACAGGAATTGGGATGTGAAGTTGTCTTTACACAAGACGCTGGTAAGACCAGACATGGATCACTGATCACAGGAATTGGGATGTGAAGTTATCTTTACACAAGACGCTGGTAAGACCAGACATGGATCAGTGATCACAAGAATTGGGATGTGAAGTTGTCTTTACACAAGACGCTGGTAAGACCAGACATGGATCAGTGATCAGAGGAATTGGGATGTTAAGTTGTCGTTACAGAAGACGCTGGTAAGACCAGACATGGATCACTGATCACAGGAATTGGGATGTGAAGTTGTCTTTACAGAAGACGCTGGTAAGACCAGACATGGATCAGTGACCAGAGGAATTGGGAAGTTAAGTTGTCGTTACAGAAGATGCGGGTAAGACCAGACATGGATCACTGATCACAGGAATTGGGATGTGAAGTTGTCTTTCAGCAAGACGCTGGTAAGACCAGACATGGATCAGTGACCAGAGGAATTCGGAAGTTAAGTTGTCGTTACAGAAGATGCGGGTAAGACCAGACATGGATCACGGATCACAGGAATTGGGATGTGAAGTTGTCTTTCTGCAAGACGCTGGTAAGACCAGACATGGATTACTGATCACAGGAATTGGGATGTGAAGTTGTCTTTCTGCAAGACGCTGGTAAGACCAGACATGGATCACTGATCACAGGAATTGGGATGTGAAGTTGTCTTTACAGAAGAGGCTGGTCAGACCAGACATGGATCACTGATCATAGGAATTGGGATGTGAAGTTGTTTTTCTGCAAGACGCTGGTAAGATCAGACATGGATCACTGATCACAGGAATTGGGATGTGAAGTTGTGTTTACACCAGACGCTGGTAAGACCAGACATGGATCAGTGATCAGAGGAATTGGGATGTGAAGTTGTCTTTATACAAGACGCGGGTAAGACCAGACATGGATCACTGATCACAGGAATTGGGATGTGACGTTGTCTTTACACAAGACGCTGGTAAGACCAGACATGGATCACTGATCACAGGAATTGGGATGTGAAGTTGTCTATACACAAGACGCTGGTAAGACCAGACATGGATCAGTGATCACAGGAATTGGGATGTAAAGTTGACTTTACACAAGACGCTGGTAAGACCAGACAGGGATCACTGATCACAGGAATCGGGATGTTAAGTTGTCTTTACAGAAGAGGCTGGTAAGACCAGACATGGATCACTGATCACAGGAATTGGGAAGTGAAGTTGTCTTTCTGCAAGACGCTGGTAAGACCAGACATGGATCACTGATCACAGGAATTGGGATGTGATGTTGTCTTTACAGAAGAGGCTGGTCAGTCCTGACATGGATCACTGATCACAGGAATTGGGATGTGAAGTTGACTTTACACCAGACGCGGGTAAGACCAGACATGGATCACTGATTACAGGAATTGGGATGTGAAGTTGTGTTTACACCAGACGCTGGTAAGACCAGACATGGATCAGTGATCAGAGGAATTGGGATGTGAAGTTGTCTTTATACAAGACGCGGGTAAGACCAGACATGGATCACTGATCACAGGAATTGGGTTGTGAAGTTGTGTTGACACCAGACGCTGGTAAGACCAGACATGGATCACTGATCACAGGAATTGGGATGTGAAGTTGTCTTTACAGAAGAGGCTGGTCAGACCAGACATGGATCAGTGATCACAAGAATTGGGATGTGAAGTAGTCTTTACACAAGACGCTGGTTAGACCAGACATGGATCAGTGATCACAGGAATTGGGATGTGAAGTTGTCTTTACACAAGACGCTGGTAAGACCAGACATGGATCAGTGATCACAAGAATTGGGATGTGAAGTTGTCTTTACACAAGACGCTGGTAAGACCAGACATGGATCAGTGATCAGAGGAATTGGGATGTGAAGTTGTCGTTACAGAAGACGCTGGTAAGACCAGACATGGATCACTGATCACAGGAATTGGGATGTGAAGTTGTCTTTATAGAAGACGCTGGTAAGACCAGACATGGATCACTGATCACAGGAATTGGGATGTGAAGTTGTCTTTACAGAAGACGCTGGTAAGCCCAGACATGGATCAGTGACCAGAGGAATAGGGAAGTTAAGTTGTCGTTACAGAAGATGCGGGTAAGACCAGACATGGATCACTGATCACAGGAATTGGTACGTGAAGTTGTCTTTACACAAGAGGCTGGTAAGACCAGACATGGATTACTGATCTCAGGAATTGGGATGTGAAGTTGACTTTACACAAGACGCTGGAAAGACCAGACATGGATCACTGATCACAGGAATTGGGATGTGAAGTTGTCTTTCTGCAAGACGCTGGTAAGACCAGACATGGATCAGTGATCACAGGAATTGGGATGTGAAGTTGACTTTACACAAGACGCTGGTAAGACCAGACATGGATCACTGATCACAGGAATTGGGATGTGAAGTTGTCTTTCTGCAAGACGCTGGTAAGACCAGACATGGATCACTGATCACAGGAATTGGGATGTGAAGTTGTCTTTCTGCAAGACGCTGGTAAGACCAGACATGGATCACTGATCACAGGAATTGGGATGTGAAGTTGTCTTTATACAAGACGCGGGTAAAACCAGACATGGATCACTGATCACAGGAATTGGGATGTGAAGTTGTGTTTCCACCAGACGCTGGTAAGACCAGACATGGATCCCTGATCACAGGAATTGGGATGTGAGGTTGTCTTTATACAAGACGCTGGTAAGACCAGAGATGGATCACTGATCACAGGAATTGTTCAGTGAAGTTGTGTTTACACCAGACGCTGGTACGACCATACATGGATCACTGATCAGAGGAATTGGTATGTGAAGTTGTCTTTACAGAAGACGCTGGTAAGACCAGGCATGGATCAGTGACCAGAGGAATTGGGAAGTTAAGTTGTCGTTACAGAAGATGCGGGTAAGACCAGACATGGATCACTGATCACAGGAATTGGGATGTGAAGTTGTCTTTACACAAGACGCTGGTAAGACCAGACATGGATCACTGATCACACGAATTGGGATGTGAAGTTGTCTTTACAGAAGACGCTGGTAAGACCAGACATGGATCAGTGACCAGAGGATTTCGGAAGTTAAGTTGTCGTTACAGAAGATGCGGGTAAGACCAGACATGGATCACTGATCACAGGAATTGGGATGTGAAGTTGTCATTACACAAGAGGCTGGTAAGACCAGACATGGATCACTGATCACAGGAATTGGGATGTGAAGTTGTCTTTATACAGGACGCTGGTAAGACCAGACATGGATCAGTGATCACAGGAATTGGGATGCGAAGTTGTCTTTACACAAGACGCTGGTAAGACCAGACATGGATCACTGATCAGAGGAATTGGGATGTGAAGTTGTCTTTACACAGGACGCTGTTAAGACCAGACATGGATCAGTGACCAGAGGAATTCGGAAGTTAAGTTGTCGTTACAGAAGATGCGGGTAAGACCAGACATGGATCACTGATCACAGGAATTGGGATGTGAAGTTGTCTTTACACAGGACGCTGGTAAGACCAGACACGGATCACTAATCACAAGAATTGGGATGTGAAGTTGTCTTTACACAAGACGCTGGTAAGACCAGACATGGATCAGTGACCAGAGGAATTCGGAAGTTAAGTTGTCGTTACAGAAGATGCGGGTAAGACCAGACATGGATCACTGATCAGAGGAATTGGGATGTGAAGTTGTCTTTACACAGGACGCTGTTAAGACCAGACATGGATCAGTGACCAGAGGAATTCGGAAGTTAAGTTGTCGTTACAGAAGATGCGGGTAAGACCAGACATGGATCACTGATCACAGGAATTGGGATGTGAAGTTGTCATTACACAAGAGGATGGTAAGACCAGACATGGATCACTGATCACAGGAATTGGGATGTGAAGTTGTCTTTATACAGGACGCTGGTAAGACCAGACATGGATCAGTGATCACAGGAATTGGGATGTGAAGTTGTCTTTACACAAGACGCTGGTAAGACCAGACATAGATCACTGATCAGAGGAATTGGGATGTGAAGTCGTCTTTACACAAGACGCTGTTAAGACCAGACATGGATCACTGATCAGAGCAATTGGGATGTGAAGTTGTCTTTACACAAGAGGCTGGTAAGACCAGACATGGATCACTGATCAGAGGAATTGGGATGTGAAGTTGTCTTTACACAAGACGCTGTTAAGACCAGACATGGATCACTGATCACAGGAATTGGGATGTGAAGTTGTCTTTCTGCAAGACGCTGGTAAGACCAGACATGGATTACTGATCACAGGAATTGGGATGTGAAGTTGTCTTTCTGCAAGACGCTGGTAAGACCAGACATGGATCACTGATCACAGGAATTGGGATGTGAAGTTTTCTTTACAGAAGAGGCTGGTCAGACCAGACATGGATCACTGATCCTAGGAATTGGGATGTGAAGTTGTTTTTCTGCAAGACGCTGGTAAGATCAGACATGGATCACTGATCACAGGAATTGGGATGTGAAGTTGTGTTTACACCAGACGCTGGTAAGACCAGACATGGATCAGTGATCAGAGGAATTGGGATGTGAAGTTGTCTTTATACAAGACGCGGGTAAGACCAGACATGGATCACTGATCACAGGAATTGGGATGTGAAGTTGTCTTTACACAGGACGCTGGTAAGACCAGACACGGATCACTAATCACAAGAATTGGGATGTGAAGTTGTCTTTACACAAGACGCTGGTAAGACCAGACATGGATCAGTGATCAGAGGAATTGGGATGTTAAGTTGTCGTTACAGAAGACGCTGGTAAGACCAGACATGGATAACTGATCAGTGGAATTGGGATGTGAAGTTGTCTTTACAGAAGACGCTGGTAAGACCAGACATGGATCAGTGACCAGTGGAATAGGGAAGTTAAGTTGTCGTTACAGAAGATGCGGGTAAGACCAGACATGGATCACTGATCACAGGAATTGGGATGTAAAGTTGTCTTTACACAAGAGGCTGGTAAGACCAGACATGGATCACTGATCACAGGAATTGGGATGTGACGTTGTCTTTACACAAGACGCTGGTAAGACCAGACATGGATCACTGATCACAGGAATTGGGATGTGAAGTTGTCTATACACAAGACGCTGGTAAGACCAGACATGGATCAGTGATCACAGGAATTGGGATGTAAAGTTGACTTTACTCAAGACGCTGGTAAGACCAGACATGGATCACTGATCACAGGAATTGGGATGTGAAGTTGACTTTACACAAGACGCGGGTAAGACCAGACAGGGATCACTGATCACAGGAATCGGGATGTTAAGTTCTCTTTACAGAAGAGGCTGGTAAGATCAGACATGGATCACTGATCACAGGAATTGGGATGTGAAGTTGACTTTACACAGGACGCTGGTAAGACCAGTCATGGATCACTGATCACAGGAATTGGGAAGTGAAGTTGTCTTTCTGCAAGACGATGGTAAGACCAGACACGGATCACTGATCACAGGAATTGGGATGTGAAGTTGTCTTTACAGAAGAGGCTGGTCAGTCCAGACATGGATCACTGATCACAGGAATTGGGATGTGAAGTTGACTTTATACAAGACGCTGGTAAGACCAGACATGGATCAGTGATCAGAGGAATTCGGATGTGAAGTTGTCTTTATACAAGACGCGGGTAAGACCAGACATGGATCACTGATCACAGGAATTGGGTTGTGAAGTTGTGTTGACACCAGACGCTGGTAAGACCAGACATGGATCACTGATCACAGGAATTGGGATGTGAAGTTGTCTTTACAGAAGAGGCTGGTCAGACCAGACATGGATCACTGATCACAGGAATTGGGATGTGAAGTTGTCTTTACACAAGACGCTGGTAAGACCAGACATGGATCAGTGATCACAAGAATTGGGATGTGAAGTTGTCTTTACACAAGACGCTGGTCAGACCAGACATGGATCAGTGATCACAGGAATTGGGATGTGAAGTTGTCTTTACACAAGACGCTGGTAAGACCAGACATGGATCACTGATCACAGGAATTGGGATGTGAAGTTGTCTTTACAGAAGACGCTGGTAAGACCAGACATGGATCAGTGACCAGAGGAATTCGGAAGTTAAGTTGTCGTTACAGAAGATGCGGGTAAGACCAGACATGGATCACTGATCACAGGAATTGGGATGTGAAGTTGTCATTACACAAGAGGCTGGTAAGACCAGACATGGATCACTGATCAGAGGAATTGGGATGTGAAGTTGTCTTTATACAGGACGCTGGTAAGACCAGACATGGATCAGTGATCACAGGAATTGGGCTGCGAAGTTGTCTTTACACAAGACGCTGGTAAGACCAGACATAGATCACTGATCAGAGGAATTGGGATGTGAAGTCGTCTTTACACAAGACGCTGTTAAGACCAGACATGGATCACTGATCAGAGGAATTGGGATGTGAAGTTGTCTTTACACAAGACGCTGGTAAGACCAGACATGGATCACTGATCAGAGGAATTGGGATGTGAAGTTGTCTTTACACAAGACGCTGGTAAGACCAGACATGGATCACTGATCAGATGAATTGGGATGTGAAGTTGTCTTTACACAAGACGCTGGTAAGACCAGACATGGATCACTGATCACAGGAATTGGGATGTGAAGTTGTCTTTCTGCAAGACGCTGGTAAGACCAGACAGGGATTACTGATCACAGGAATTGGGATGAGAAGTTGTCTTTCTGCAAGACGCTGGTAAGACCAGACATGGATCACTGATCACAGGAATTGGGATGTGAAGTTGTCTTTACAGAAGAGGCTGGTCAGACCAGACATGGATCACTGATCAGAGGAATTGGGATGTGAAGTTGTCATTCTGCAAGACGCTGGTAAGACCAGACATGGATTACTGATCACAGGAATTGGGATGAGAAGTTGTCTTTCTGCAAGACGCTGGTAAGACCAGACATGGATCACTGATCACAGGAATTGGGATGTGAAGTTGTCTTTACAGAAGAGGCTGGTCAGACCAGACATGGATCACTGATCACAGGAATTGGGATGAGAAGTTGTCTTTCTGCAAGACGCTGGTAAGACCAGACATGGATCACTGATCACAGGAATTGGGATGTGAAGTTGTCTTTACAGAAGAGGCTGGTCAGACCAGACATGGATCACTGATCACAGGAATTGGGATGTGAAGTTGTTTTTCTGCAAGACGCTGGTAAGATCAGACATGGATCACTGATCACAGGAATTGGGATGTGAAGTTGTGTTTACACCAGACGCTGGTAAGACCAGACATGGATCAGTGATCAGAGGAATTGGGATGTGAAGTTGTCTTTATACAAGACGCGGGTAAGACCAGACATGGATCACTGATCACAGGAATTGGGATGTGAAGTTGTGTGGACACCAGACGCTGGTAAGACCAGACATGGATCAGTGATCAGAGGAATTGGGATGTGAAGTTGTCTTTATACAAGACGCGGGTAAGACCAGACATGGATCACTGATCACAGGAATTGGGATGTGAAGTTGTCTTTACACAGGACGCTGGTAAGACCAGACACGGATCACTAATCACAAGAATTGGGATGTTAAGTTGTCGTTACAGAAGACGCTGGTAAGACCAGACATGGATCACTGATCACAGGAATTGGGATGTGAAGTTGTCTTTATAGAAGACGCTGGTAAGACCAGACATGGATCACTGATCAGAGGAATTGGGATGTGAAGTTGTCTTTACAGAAGACGCTGGTAAGACCAGACATGGATCAGTGACCAGAGGAATAGGGAAGTTAAGTTGTCGTTACAGAAGATGCGGGTAAGACCAGACATGGATCACTGATCACAGGAATTGGAATGTGAAGTTGTCTTTACACAAGAGGCTGGTAAGACCAGACATGGATCACTGATCACAGGAATTGGGATGTGACGTTGTCTTTACACAAGACGCTGGTAAGACCAGACATGGATCACTGATCACAGGAATTGGGATGTGACGTTGTCTTTACACAAGACGCTGGTAAGACCAAACATGGATCACTGATCACAGGAATTGGGATGTGAAGTTGTCTTTCTGCAAGACGCTGGAAAGACCAGACATGGATCACTGATCACAGGAATTGGGATGTGAAGTTGACTTTACACAAGACGCGGGTAAGACCAGACAGGGATCACTGATCACAGGAATCGGGATGTTAAGTTGTCTTTACAGAAGAGGCTGGTAAGACCAGACATGGATCAGTGATCAGAGGAATTGGGATGTTAAGTTGTCGTTACAGAAGACGCTGGTAAGACCAGACATGGATCACTGATCAGAGGAATTGGGATGTGAAGTTGTCTTTACAGAAGACGCTGGTAAGACCAGACATGGATCAGTGACCAGAGGAATAGGGAAGTTAAGTTGTCGTTACAGAAGATGCGGGTAAGACCAGACATGGATCACTGATCACAGGAATTGGGATGTGAAGTTGTCTTTACACAAGAGGCTGGTAAGACCAGACATGGATCACTAAACACAGGAATTGGGATGTGACGTTGTCTTTACACAAGACGCTGGTAAGACCAGACATGGATCACTGATCACAGGAATTGGGATGTGAAGTTGTCTATACACAAGACGCTGGTAAGACCAGACATGGATCAGTGATCACAGGAATTGGGATGTAAAGTTGACTTTACTCAAGACGCTGGTAAGACCAGACATGGATCACTGATCACAGGAATTTGGATGTGAAGTTGACTTTACACAAGACGCGGGTAAGACCAGACAGGGATCACTGATCACAGGAATCGGGATGTTAAGTTCTCTTTACAGAAGAGGCTGGTAAGATCAGACATGGATCACTGATCACAGGAATTGGGATGTGAAGTTGACTTTACACAGGACGCTGGTAAGACCAGACATGGATCACTGATCACAGGAATTGGGAAGTGAAGTTGTCTTTCTGCAAGACGCTGGTAAGACCAGACATGGATCACTGATCTCAGGAATTGGGATGTGAAGTTGTCTTTACAGAAGAGGCTGGTCAGTCCAGACATGGATCACTGATCACAGGAATTGGGATGTGAAGTTGACTTTATACAAGACGCTGGTAAGACCAGACATGGATCAGTGATCAGAGGAATTCGGATGTGAAGTTGTCTTTATACAAGACGCGGGTAAGACCAGACATGGATCACTGATCACAGGAATTGGGTTGTGAAGTTGTGTTGACACCAGACGCTGGTAAGACCAGACATGGATCACTGATCACAGGAATTGGGATGTGAAGTTGTCTTTACAGAAGAGGCTGGTCAGACCAGACATGGATCACTGATCACAGGAATTGGGATGTGAAGTTGTCTTTACACAAGACGCTGGTAAGACCAGACATGGATCAGTGATCACAAGAATTGGGATGTCAAGTTGTCTTTACACAAGACGCTGGTCAGACCAGACATGGATCAGTGATCACAGGAATTGGGATGTGAAGTTGTCTTTACACAAGACGCTGGTAAGACCAGACATGGATCACTGATCACAGGAATTGGGATGTGAAGTTGACTTTACACAAGACGCGGGTAAGACCAGACAGGGATCACTGATCACAGGAATCGGGATGTTAAGTTCTCTTTACAGAAGAGGCTGGTAAGATCAGACATGGATCACTGATCACAGGAATTGGGATGTGAAGTTGACTTTACACAAGGCGCTGGTAAGACCAGTCATGGATCACTGATCACAGGAATTGGGAAGTGAAGTTGTCTTTCTGCAAGACGCTGGTAAGACCAGACATGGATCACTGATCACAGGAATTGGGATGTGAAGTTGTCTTTACAGAAGAGGCTGGTCAGTCCAGACATGGATCACTGATCACAGGAATTGGGATGTGAAGTTGACTTTATACAAGACGCTGGTAAGACCAGACATGGATCAGTGATCAGAGGAATTCGGATGTGAAGTTGTCTTTATACAAGACGCGGGTAAGACCAGACATGGATCACTGATCACAGGAATTGGGTTGTGAAGTTGTGTTGACACCAGACGCTGGTAAGACCAGACATGGATCACTGATCACAGGAATTGGGATGTGAAGTTGTCTTTACAGAAGAGGCTGGTCAGACCAGACATGGATCACTGATCACAGGAATTGGGATGTGAAGTTGTCTTTACACAAGACGCTGGTAAGACCAGACATGGATCACTGATCACAGGAATTGGGATGTGAAGTTGTCTTTACAGAAGACGCTGGTAAGACCAGACATGGATCAGTGACCAGAGGAATTCGGAAGTTAAGTTGTCGTTACAGAAGATGCGGGTAAGACCAGACATGGATCACTGATCACAGGAATTGGGATGTGAAGTTGTCATTACACAAGAGGCTGGTAAGACCAGACATGGATCACTGATCACAGGAATTGGGATGAGAAGTTGTCTTTCTGCAAGACGCTGGTAAGACCAGACATGGATCACTGATCACAGGAATTGGGATGTGAAGTTGTCTTTACAGAAGAGGCTGGTCAGACCAGACATGGATCATTGATCAGAGGAATTGGGATGTGAAGTTGTCATTCTGCAAGACGCTGGTACGACCAGACATGGATCACTGATCACAGGAATTGGGATGTGAAGTTGTCTTTACAGAAGAGGCTGGTCAGACCGGACATGGATCACTGATCACAGGAATTGGGATGTGAAGTTGTTTTTCTGCAAGACGCTGGTAAGATCAGACATTAATCACTGATCACAGGAATTGGGATGTGAAGTTGTGTTTACACCAGACGCTGGTAAGACCAGACATGGATCAGTGATCAGGGGAATTGGGATGTGAAGTTGTCTTTATACAAGACGCGGGTAAGTCCAGACATGGATCACTGATCACAGGAATTGGGATGTGAAGTTGTGTGGACACCAGACGCTGGTAAGACCAGACATGGATCAGTGATCAGAGGAATTGGGATGTGAAGTTGTCTTTATTCAAGACGCGGGTAAGACCAGACATGGATCACTGATCACGGGAATTGGGATGTGAAGTTGTCTTTACACAGGACGCTGGTAAGACCAGACACGGATCACTAATCACAAGAATTGGGATGTGAAGTTGTCTTTACACAAGACGCTGGTAAGACCAGACATGGATCAGTGATCAGAGGAATTGGGATGTTAAGTTGTCGTTACAGAAGACGCTGGTAAGACCAGACATGGATCACTGATCACAGGAATTGGGATGTGAAGTTGTCTTTATAGAAGACGCTGGTAAGACCAGACATGGATCACTGATCAGAGGAATTGGGATGTGAAGTTGTCTTTACAGAAGACGCTGGTAAGACCAGACATGGATCAGTGACCAGAGGAATAGGGAAGTTAAGTTGTCGTTACAGAAGATGCGGGTAAGACCAGACATGGATCACTGATCACAGGAATTGGAATGTGAAGTTGTCTTTACACAAGAGGCTGGTAAGACCAGACATGGATCACTGATCACAGGAATTGGGATGTGACGTTGTCTTTACACAAGACGCTGGTAAGACCAGACATGGATCACTGATCACAGGAATTGGGATGTGACGTTGTCTTTACACAAGACGCTGGTAAGACCAGACATGGATCACTGATCACAGGAATTGGGATGTGAAGTTGTCTTTCTGCAAGACGCTGGAAAGACCAGACATGGATCACTGATCACAGGAATTGGGATGTGAAGTTGACTTTACACAAGACGCGGGTAAGACCAGACAGGGATCACTGATCACAGGAATCGGGATGTTAAGTTGTCTTTACAGAAGAGGCTGGTAAGACCAGACATGGATCAGTGATCAGAGGAATTGGGATGTTAAGTTGTCGTTACAGAAGACGCTGGTAAGACCAGACATGGATCACTGATCAGAGGAATTGGGATGTGAAGTTGTCTTTACAGAAGACGCTGGTAAGACCAGACATGGATCAGTGACCAGAGGAATAGGGAAGTTAAGTTGTCGTTACAGAAGATGCGGGTAAGACCAGACATGGATCACTGATCACAGGAATTGGGATGTGAAGTTGTCTTTACACAAGAGGCTGGTAAGACCAGACATGGATCACTGATCACAGGAATTGGGATGTGACGTTGTCTTTACACAAGACGCTGGTAAGACCAGACATGGATCACTGATCACAGGAATTGGGATGTGAAGTTGTCTATACACAAGACGCTGGTAAGACCAGACATGGATCAGTGATCACAGGAATTGGGATGTAAAGTTGACTTTACTCAAGACGCTGGTAAGACCAGACATGGATCACTGAGCACAGGAATTTGGATGTGAAGTTGACTTTACACAAGACGCGGGGAAGACCAGACAGGGATCACTGATCACAGGAATCGGGATGTTAAGTTCTCTTTACAGAAGAGGCTGGTAAGATCAGACATGGATCACTGATCACAGGAATTGGGATGTGAAGTTGACTTTACACAGGACGCTGGTAAGACCAGACATGGATCACTGATCACAGGAATTGGGAAGTGAAGTTGTGTGGACACCAGACGCTGGTAAGACCAGACATGGATCAGTGATCAGAGGAATTGGGATGTGAAGTTGTCTTTATACAAGACGCGGGTAAGACCAGACATGGATCACTGATCACGGGAATTGGGATGTGAAGTTGTCTTTACACAGGACGCTGGTAAGACCAGACACGGATCACTAATCACAAGAATTGGGATGTGAAGTTGTCTTTACACAAGACGCTGGTAAGACCAGACATGGATCAGTGATCAGAGGAATTGGGATGTTAAGTTGTCGTTACAGAAGACGCTGGTAAGACCAGACATGGATCACTGATCACAGGAATTGGGATGTGAAGTTGTCTTTATAGAAGACGCTGGTAAGACCAGACATGGATCACTGATCAGAGGAATTGGGATGTGAAGTTGTCTTTACAGAAGACGCTGGTAAGACCAGACATGGATCAGTGACCAGAGGAATAGGGAAGTTAAGTTGTCGTTACAGAAGATGCGGGTAAGACCAGACATGGATCACTGATCACAGGAATTGGAATGTGAAGTTGTCTTTACACAAGAGGCTGGTAAGACCAGACATGGATCACTGATCACAGGAATTGGGATGTGACGTTGTCTTTACACAAGACGCTGGTAAGACCAGACATGGATCACTGATCACAGGAATTGGGATGTGACGTTGTCTTTACACAAGACGCTGGTAAGACCAGACATGGATCACTGATCACAGGAATTGGGATGTGAAGTTGTCTTTCTGCAAGACGCTGGAAAGACCAGACATGGATCACTGATCACAGGAATTGGGATGTGAAGTTGACTTTACACAAGACGCGGGTAAGACCAGACAGGGATCACTGATCACAGGAATCGGGATGTTAAGTTGTCTTTACAGAAGAGGCTGGTAAGACCAGACATGGATCAGTGATCAGAGGAATTGGGATGTTAAGTTGTCGTTACAGAAGACGCTGGTAAGACCAGACATGGATCACTGATCAGAGGAATTGGGATGTGAAGTTGTCTTTACAGAAGACGCTGGTAAGACCAGACATGGATCAGTGACCAGAGGAATAGGGAAGTTAAGTTGTCGTTACAGAAGATGCGGGTAAGACCAGACATGGATCACTGATCACAGGAATTGGGATGTGAAGTTGTCTTTACACAAGAGGCTGGTAAGACCAGACATGGATCACTGATCACAGGAATTGGGATGTGACGTTGTCTTTACACAAGACGCTGGTAAGACCAGACATGGATCACTGATCACAGGAATTGGGATGTGAAGTTGTCTATACACAAGACGCTGGTAAGACCAGACATGGATCAGTGATCACAGGAATTGGGATGTAAAGTTGACTTTACTCAAGACGCTGGTAAGACCAGACATGGATCACTGAGCACAGGAATTTGGATGTGAAGTTGACTTTACACAAGACGCGGGGAAGACCAGACAGGGATCACTGATCACAGGAATCGGGATGTTAAGTTCTCTTTACAGAAGAGGCTGGTAAGATCAGACATGGATCACTGATCACAGGAATTGGGATGTGAAGTTGACTTTACACAGGACGCTGGTAAGACCAGACATGGATCACTGATCACAGGAATTGGGAAGTGAAGTTGTCTTTCTGCAAGACGCTGGTAAGACCAGACATGGATCACTGATCTCTGGAATTGGGATGTGAAGTTGTCTTTACAGAAGAGGCTGGTCAGTCCAGACATGGATCACTGATCACAGGAATTGGGATGTGAAGTTGACTTTATACAAGACGCTGGTAAGACCAGACATGGATCAGTGATCAGAGGAATTCGGATGTGAAGTTGTCTTTATACAAGACGCGGGTAAGACCAGACATGGATCACTGATCACAGGAATTGGGTTGTGAAGTTGTGTTGACACCAGACGCTGGTAAGACCAGACATGGATCACTGATCACAGGAATTGGGATGTGAAGTTGTCTTTACAGAAGAGGCTGGTCAGACCAGACATGGATCACTGATCACAGGAATTGGGATGTGAAGTTGTCTTTACACAAGACGCTGGTAAGACCAGACATGGATCAGTGATCACAAGAATTGGGATGTGAAGTTGTCTTTACACAAGACGCTGGTCAGACCAGACATGGATCAGTGATCACAGGAATTGGGATGTGAAGTTGTCTTTACACAAGACGCTGGTAAGACCAGACATGGATCACTGATCACAGGAATTGGGATGTGAAGTTGTCTTTACAGGAGACGCTGGTAAGACCAGACATGGATCAGTGACCAGAGGAATTCGGAAGTTAAGTTGTCGTTACAGAAGATGCGGGTAAGACCAGACATGGATCACTGATCACAGGAATTGGGATGTGAAGTTGTCATTACACAAGAGGCTGGTAAGACCAGACATGGATCACTGATCAGAGGAATTGGGATGTGAAGTTGTCTTTACACAAGACGCTGGTAAGACCAGACATGGATCACTGATCAGAGGAATTGGGATGTGAAGTTGTCTTTACACAAGACGCTGGTAAGACCAGACATGGATCACTGATCACAGGAATTGGGATGTGAAGTTGTCTTTCTGCAAGACGCTGGTAAGACCAGACATGGATTACTGATCACAGGAATTGGGATGAGAAGTTGTCTTTCTGCAAGACGCTGGTAAGACCAGACATGGATCACTGATCACAGGAATTGGGATGTGAAGTTGTCTTTACAGAAGAGGCTGGTCAGACCAGACATGGATCACTGATCACAGGAATTGGGATGTGAAGTTGTCATTCTGCAAGACGCTGGTAAGACCAGACATGGATTACTGATCACAGGAATTGGGATGAGAAGTTGTCTTTCTGCAAGACGCTGGTAAGACCAGACATGGATCACTGATCACAGGAATTGGGATGTGAAGTTGTCTTTACAGAAGAGGCTGGTCAGACCAGACATGGATCACTGATCACAGGAATTGGGATGTGAAGTTGTTTTTCTGCAAGACGCTGGTAAGATCAGACATGGATCACTGATCACAGGAATTGGGATGTGAAGTTGTGTTTACACCAGACGCTGGTAAGACCAGACATGGATCAGTGATCAGAGGAATTGGGATGTGAAGTTGTCTTTATACAAGACGCGGGTAAGACCAGACATGGATCACTGATCACAGGAATTGGGATGTGAAGTTGTGTGGACACCAGACGCTGGTAAGACCAGACATGGATCAGTGATCAGAGGAATTGGGATGTGAAGTTGTCTTTATACAAGACGCGGGTAAGACCAGACATGGATCACTGATCACGGGAATTGGGATGTGAAGTTGTCTTGACACAGGACGCTGGTAAGACCAGACACGGATCACTAATCACAAGAATTGGGATGTGAAGTAGTCTTTACACAAGACGCTGGTAAGACCAGACATGGATCAGTGATCAGAGGAATTGGGATGTTAAGTTGTCGTTACAGAAGACGCTGGTAAGACCAGACATGGATCACTGATCACAGGAATTGGGATGTGAAGTTGTCTTTATAGAAGACGCTGGTACGACCAGACATGGATCACTGATCACAGGAATTGGGATGTGAAGTTGTCTTTCTGCAAGACGCTGGTAAGACCAGACATGGATCACTGATCACAGGAATTGGGATGTGAAGTTGACTTTACACAAGTCGCGGGTAAGACCAGACAGGGATCACTGATCACAGGAATCGGGATGTTAAGTTGTCTTTACAGAAGAGGCTGGTAAGATCAGACATGGATCACTGATCACAGGAATTGGGATGTGAAGTTGACTTTACACAGGACGCTGGTAAGACCAGACATGGATCACTGATCACAGGAATTGGGAAGTGAAGTTGTCTTTCTGCAAGACGCTGGTAAGACCAGACATGGATCACTGATCACAGGAATTGGGATGTGAAGTTGTCTTTACAGAAGAGGCTGGTCAGTCCAGACATGGATCACTGATCACAGGAATTGGGATGTGAAGTTGACTTTACACCAGACGCGGGTAAAACCAGACATGGATCACTTATCACAGGAATTGGGATGTGAAGTTGTGTTTACACCAGACGCTGGTAAGACCAGACATGGATCAGTGATCAGAGGAATTGGGATGTGAAGTTGTCTTTACACAAGACGCTGGTAAGACCAGACATGGATCAGTGATCACAAGAATTGGGATGTGAAGTTGTCTTTACACAAGACGCTGGTAAGACCAGACATGGATCAGTGATGAGAGGAATTGGGATGTTAAGTTGTCGTTACAGAAGACGCTGGTAAGACCAGACATGGATCACTGATCACAGGAATTGGGATGTGAAGTTGTCTTTACAGAAGACGCTGGTAAGACCAGACATGTATCAGTGACCAGAGGAATTGGGAAGTTAAGTTGTCGTTACAGAAGATGCGGGTAAGACCAGACATGGATCACTGATCACAGGAATTGGGATGTGAATTTGTCATTACAGAAGACGCTGGTAAGACCAGACATGGATCAGTGACCAGAGGAATTGGGAAGTTAAGTTGTCGTTACAGA
Source organism: Hypanus sabinus (assembly GCF_030144855.1). Lineage (NCBI taxonomy): Eukaryota > Metazoa > Chordata > Chondrichthyes > Myliobatiformes > Dasyatidae > Hypanus > Hypanus sabinus. The sequence goes on from NC_082736.1 coordinate 3,834,350, forward strand.
AGATGCGGGTAAGACCAGACATGGATCACTGATCAGAGGAATTGGGATGTGAAGTTGTCATTACACAAGAGGCTGGTAAGACCAGACATGGATCACTGATCACAGGAATTGTGATGTGACGTTGTCTTCACACAAGACGCTGATAAGACCAGACATGGATCCCTGATCACAGGAATTGGGATGTGAAGTTGTCTTTACACCAGACGCTGGTAAGACCAGACATGGATCACTGATCACAGGAATTGGGATGTGAAGTTGTCTTTATACAGGACGCTGGTAAGACCAGACATGGATCACTGATCACAGGAATTGGGATGTGAAGTTGTCTTTATACAGGACGCTGGTAAGACCAGACATGGATCAGTGATCACAGGAATTGGGATGTGAAGTTGTCTTTACACAAGACGCTGGTAAGACCAGACATAGATCACTGATCAGAGGAATTGGGATGTGAAGTCGTCTTTACACAAGACGCTGTTAAGACCAGACATGGATCACTGATCAGAGGAATTGGGATGTGAAGTAGTCTTTACACAAGACGCTGGTAAGACCAGACATGGATCACTGATCAGAGGAATTGGGATGTGAAGTTGTCTTTACACAAGACGCTGGTAAGACCAGACATGGATCACTGTTCAGTGGAATTGGGATGTGAAGTTGTCTTTACACAAGACGCTGGTAAGACCAGACATGGATCACTGATCACAGCAATTGGGATGTGAAGTTGTCTTTCTGCAAGACGCTGGTAAGACCAGACATGGATCACTGATCACAGGAATTGGGATGTGAAGTTGTGTTTACACCAGACGCTGGTAAGACCAGACATGGATCAGTGATCAGAGGAATTGGGATGTGAAGTTGTCTTTATACAAGACGCGGGTAAGACCAGACATGGATCACTGATCACAGGAATTGGGATGTGAAGTTGTGTTGACACCAGACGCTGGTAAGTCCAGACATGGATCAGTGATCAGAGGAATTGGGATGTGAAGTTGTCTTTATACAAGACGCGGGTAAGACCAGACATGGATCACTGATCACAGGAATTGGGATGTGAAGTTGACTTTACACAAGACGCTGGTAAGACCAGACACGGATCACTAATCACAAGAATTGGGATGTGAAGTTGTCTTTACACAAGACGCTGGTAAGACCAGACATGGATCAGTGATCAGAGGAATTGGGATGTTAAGTTGTCGTTACAGAAGACGCTGGTAAGACCAGACATGGATCACTGATCACAGTAATTGGGATGTGAAGCTGTCTTTATAGAAGACGCTGGTAAGACCAGACATGGATCACTGATCACAGGAATTGGGATGTGAAGTTGTCTTTACAGAAGACTCTGGTAAGACCAGACATGGATTACTGATCACAGGAATTGGGATGAGAAGTTGTCTTTCTGCAAGACGCTGGTAAGACCAGACATGGATCACTGATCACAGGAATTGGGATGTGAAGTTGTCTTTACAGAAGACGCTGGTAAGACCAGACATGGATCACTGATCACAGGAATTGGGATGTGAAGTTGTCTTTACAGAAGACGCTGGTAAGACCAGACATGTATCAGTGACCAGAGGAATTGGGAAGTTAAGTTGTCGTTACAGAAGATGCGGGTAAGACCAGACATGGATCACTGATCACAGGAATTGGGATGTGAAGTTGTCATTACAGAAGACGCTGGTAAGACCAGACATGGATCAGTGACCAGAGGAATTGGGAAGTTAAGTTGTCGTTACAGAAGATGCGGGTAAGACCAGACATGGATCACTGATCACAGGAATTGGGATGTGAAGTTGTCATTACACAAGAGGCTGGTAAGACCAGACATGGATCACTGATCACAGGAATTGGGATGTGACGTTGTCTTTACACAAGACGCTGGTAAGACCAGACATGGATCCCTGATCACAGGAATTGGGATGTGAAGTTGTCTTTACACCAGACGCTGGTAAGACCAGACATGGATCACTGATCACAGGAATTGGGATGTGAAGTTGTGTTTATACAGGACGCTGGTAAGACCAGACATGGATCACTGATCACAGGAATTGGGATGTGAAGTTGTCTTTATACAGGACGCTGGTAAGACCAGACATGGATCAGTGATCACAGGAATTGGGATGTGAAGTTGTCTTTACACAAGACGCTGGTAAGACCAGACATAGATCACTGATCAGAGGAATTGGGATGTGAAGTCGTCTTTACACAAGACGCTGTTAAGACCAGACATGGATCACTGATCAGAGGAATTGGGATGTGAAGTTGTCTTTACACAAGACGCTGGTAAGACCAGACATGGATCACTGATCAGAGGAATTGGGATGTGAAGTTGTCTTTACACAAGACGCTGGTAAGACCAGACATGGATCACTGATCAGAGGAATTGGGATGTGAAGTTGTCTTTACACAAGACGCTGGTAAGACAAGACATGGATCACTGATCACAGGAATTGGGATGTGAAGTTGTCTTTCTGCAAGACGCTGGTAAGACCAGACATGGATCACTGATCACAGGAATTGGGATGTGAAGTTGTGTTTACACCAGACGCTGGTAAGACCAGACATGGATCAGTGATCAGAGGAATTGGGATGTGAAGTTGTCTTTATACAAGACGCGGGTAAGACCAGACATGGATCACTGATCACAGGAATTGGGATGTGAAGTTGTGTTGACACCAGACGCTGGTAAGTCCAGACATGGATCAGTGATCAGAGGAATTGGGATGTGAAGTTGTCTTTATACAAGACGCGGGTACGACCAGACATGGATCACTGATCACAGGAATTGGGATGTGAAGTTGTCTTTACACAGGACGCTGGTAAGACCAGACACGGATCACTAATCACAAGAATTGGGATGTGAAGTTGTCTTTACACAAGACGCTGGTAAGACCAGACATGGATCAGTGATCAGAGGAATTGGGATGTTAAGTTGTCGTTACAGAAGACGCTGGTAAGACCAGACATGGATCACTGATCACAGGAATTTGGATGTGAAGCTGTCTTTATAGAAGACGCTGGTAAGACCAGACATGGATCACTGATCACAGGAATTGGGATGTGAAGTTGTCTTTACAGAAGACTCTGGTAAGACCAGACATGGATCAGTGACCAGAGGAATAGGGAAGTTAAGTTGTCGTTACAGAAGATGCGGGTAAGACCAGACATGGATCACTGATCACAGAAATTGGTATGTGAAGTTGTCTTTACACAAGAGGCTGGTAAGACCAGACATGGATCACTGATCTCAGGAATTGGGATGTGACGTTGTCTTTACACAAGACGCTGGTAAGACCAGACATGGATCCCTGATCACAGGAATTGGGATGTGAAGTTGTCTATACACAAGACGCTGGTAAGACCAGACATGGATCAGTGATCACAGGAATTGGGATGTGAAGTTGACTTTACACAAGACGCTGGTAAGACCAGACATGGATCACTGATCACAGGAATTGGGATGTGAAGTTGTCTTTCTGCAAGACGCTGGTAAGACCAGACATGGATCACTGATCTCAGGAATTGGGATGTGAAGTTGTCTTTCTGCAAGACGCTGGTAAGACCAGACATGGATCAGTGATCAAGGAATTGGGATGTGAAGTTGACTTTACACAAGACGCTGGTAAGACCAGACATGGATCACTGATCACAGCAATTGGGATGTGAAGTTGTCTTTCTGCAAGACGCTGGTAAGACCAGACATGGATCACTGATCACAGGAATTGGGATGTGAAGTTGTCTTTCTGCAAGACGCTGGTAAGACCAGACATGGATCACTGATCACAGGAATTGGGATGTGAAGTTGTCTTTACACAGGACTCTGGTAAGACCAGACATGGATCAGTGATCACAGGAATTGGGATGTGAAGTTGTCTTTATACAAGACGCGGGTAAAACCAGACATGGATCACTGATCACAGGAATTGTTCAGTGAAGTTGTGTTTACACAAGACGCTGGTACGACCATACATGGATCACTGATCAGAGGAATTGGTATGTGAAGTTGTCTTTACACAAGACGCTGGTACGACCAGACATGGATCACTGATCAGAGGAATTGGGATGTGAAGTTGTGTTTACACAAGACGCTGGTAAGACCAGACATGGATCACTGATCAGAGGAATTGGGATGTGAAGTTGTCTTTACAGGAGACACTGGTCAGACCAGACATGGATCACTGATCACAGGAATTGGGATGTGCATTTGACTTTACACAGGACGCTGGTCAGACCAGACATGGATCACTGATCACAGGAATTGGGATGTGAATTTGACTTTACACAGGACGCTGGTCAGACCAGACATGGATCACGGGTCACAGGAATTGTGATGTGAAGTTGTCTTTACACAAGACGCTGGTAAGACCAGACATGGATCACTGATCAGAGGAATTGGGATGTGAAGTTGTCTTAACACAAGACGCTGGTAAGACCAGACATGGATCACTGATCAGAGGAATTGGGATCTGAAGTTGTCTTTACACAAGACGCTGGTAAGACCAGACATGGATCACTAATCACAGGAATTGGGATGTGAAGTTGTGTTTACACCAGACGCTGGTAATACCAGACATGGATCAGTGATCAGAGGAATTGGGATGTGAAGTTGTCTTTATACAAGACGCGGGTAAGACCAGACATGGATCACTGATCACAGGAATTGGGATGTGAAGTTGTGTTGACACCAGACGCTGGTAAGACCATACATGGATCACTGATCACAGGAATTGGGATGTGAAGTTGTCTTTACACAGGACGCTGGTAATACCAGACACGGATCACTGATCACAAGAACTGGGATGTGAAGTTGTCTTTACACAAGACGCTGGTAAGACCAGACATGAATCAGTGATCAGAGGAATTGGGATGTTAAGTTGTCGTTACAGAAGACGCTGGTAAGACCAGAAATGGATCACTGATCACAGGAATTGGGATGTGAAGTTGTCTTTACAGAAGACGCTGGTAAGACCAGACATGGATCAGTGACCAGAGGAATAGGGAAGTTAAGTTGTCGTTACAGAAGATGCGGGTAAGACCAGACATGGATCACTGATCACAGGAATTGGGATGTGAAGTTGTCTTTACAAAAGAGGCTGGTAAGACCAGACATGGATTACTGATCACAGGAATTGGGATGTGACGTTGTCTTTACACAAGACGCTGGTAAGACCAGACATGGAACTCTGTTCACAGGAATTGGGATGTGAAGTTGTCTTTACACCAGACGCTGGTAAGACCAGACATGGATCACTGATCACAGGAATTGGGATGTGAAGTTGTCTATACACAAGACGCTGGTAAGACCAGACATGGATCAGTGATCAGAGGAATTGGGATGTGAAGTTGACTTTACACAAGACGCTGGTAAGACCAGACATGGATCACTGATCAGAGGAATTGGGATGTGAAGTTGACTTTACACAAGACGCTGGTAAGACCAGACATGGATCACTGATCACAGGAATTGGGATGTGAAGTTGTCTTTCTGCAAGACGCTGGTAAGACCAGACATGGATCACTGATCACAGGAATTGGGATGTGAAGTTGACTTTACACAGGACGCTGGTAAGACCAGACATGGATCACTGATCACAGGAATTGGGATGTGAAGTTGACTTTACACAGGACGCTGGTAAGACCAGACATGGATCACTGATCACTGGAATTGGGATGTGAAGTTGTCTTTACAGAAGACGCTGGTCAGACCAGACATGGATCACTGATCAGAGGAATTGTTCTGTGAAGTTGTCTTTATACAAGACGCTGGTAAGACCAGACATGGATCAGTGATCACAGGAATTGTGATGTGAAGTTGACTTTACACAAGACGCTGGTAAGACCAGACATGGATCAGTGATCACAGGAATTGGGATGTGAAGTTGACTTTACACAAGACGCTGGTAAGACCAGACATGGATCAGTGATCAGAGGAATTGGGATGTGAAGTTGTCTTTATACAAGACGCTGGTAGGACCAGACATGGATCACTGACCAGAGGAATAGGGATGTGAAGTTGACTTTACACAAGACGCTGGTAAGACCAGACATGGATCACTGATCAGAGGAATTGGGATGTTAAGTTGTCTTTACAGGAGACACTGGTCAGACCATACATGGATCACTGATCACAGGAATTGGGATGTGAATTTGACTTTACACAGGACGCTGGTCAGACCAGACATGGATCACTGATCAGAGGAATTGGGATGTGAAGTTGTCTTTACAGAAGACGCTGGTAAGACCAGACATGGATCACTGGTCACAGGAATTGGGATGTGAAGTTGTCTTTACAGAAGACGCTGGTAAGACCAGACATGGATCACTGATCAGAGGAATTGGGATGTGAAGTTGTCTTTATACAGGACGCTGGTAAGACCAGACATGGATCACTGATCACAGGAATTGGGATGTGAAGTTGTCTTTACACAAGACGCTGGTAAGACCAGACATGGATCAGTGATCACAAGAATTGGGATGTGAAGTTGTCTTTACACAAGACGCTGGTAAGACCAGACATGGATTAGTGATCAGAGGAATTCGGATGTTAAGTTGTTGTTACAGAAGACGCTGGTAAGACCAGACATGGATAACTGATCACGGGAATTGGGATGTGAATTTGTCTTTACAGAAGACGCGGGTAAGACCAGACATGGATTACTGATCACAGGAATTGGGATGTGAAGTTGTCTTTACAGAAGACGCGGGTAATACCAGACATGGATCACTGATCACAAGAATTGGGATGTGAAGTTGTGTTGACACCAGACGCTTGTAAGACCAGACATGGATCACTGATCACAGGAATTGTTCTGGGAAGTTGACTTTACACAGGACGCTGGTAGGACCAGACATGGATCACTGATCAGAGGAATTGGGATGTGAAGTTGACTTTACACAAGACGTTGGTAAGACCAGACATGGATCACTGATCAGAGGAATTGGGATGTGAAGTTGACTTTACACAAAACGCTGGTAATACCAGACATGGATCACTGATCAGAGGAATTGGGATGTGAAGTTGTCTTTACAGGAGACAGTGGTCAGACCATACATGGATCACTGATCACAGGAATTGGGATGTGAATTTGACTTTACACAGGACGCTGGTCAGACCAGACATGGATCACTGATCAGAGGAATTGGGATGTGAAGTTGTCTTTACAGAAGACGCTGGTAAGACCAGACATGGATCACTGATCACAGGAATTGGGATGTGAAGTTGTCATTACACAAGAGGCTGGTAAGACCAGACATGGATCACTGATCACAGGAATTGGGATGTGACGTTGTCTTTATACAACATGCTGGTAAGACCAGACATGGATCAGTGATCAGAGGAATTGTGATGTGAAGTTGACTTTACACAAGACGCTGGTAAGACCAGACATGGATCACTGATCAGAGGAATTGGGATGTGAAGTTGTCTTTACACAAGACGCTGGTAAGACCAGACATGGATCACTGATCACAGGAATTGGGATGTGAAGTTGTCTTTCTGCAATACGCTGGTAAGACCAGACATGGATCACTGATCACAGGAATTGGGATGTGAAGTTGTGTTTACACCAGACGCTGGTAAGACCAGACATGGATCAGTGATCAGAGGAATTGGGATGTGAAGTTGTCTTTATACAAGACGCGGGTAAGACCAGACATGGATCACTGATCACAGGAATTGGGATGTGAAGTTGTGTTGACACCAGACGCTGGTATGACCATACATGGATCACTGATCACAGGAATTGGGATGTGAAGTTGTGTTGACACCAGACGCTGGTAAGACCATACATGGATCACTGATCACAGGAATTGGGATGTGAAGTTGTCTTTACACAGGACGCTGGTAAGACCAGACACGGATCACTGATCACAAGAATTGGGATGTGAAGTTGTCTTTACACAAGACGCTGGTAAGACCAGACATGAATCAGTGATCAGAGGAATTGGGATGTTAAGTTGTCGTTACAGAAGACGCTGGTAAGACCAGAAATGGATCACTGATCACAGGAATTGGGATGTGAAGTTGTCTTTACAGAAGACGCTGGTAAGACCAGACATGGATCAGTGACCAGAGGAATAGGGAAGTTAAGTTGTCGTTACAGAAGATGCGGGTAAGACCAGACATGGATCACTGATCACAGGAATTGGGATGTGAAGTTGTCTTTACAAAAGAGGCTGGTAAGACCAGACATGGATCACTGATCAGAGGAATTGTTCTGTGAAGTTGTCTTTATACAAGACGCTGGTAAGACCAGACATGGATCAGTGATCACAGGAATTGTGATGTGAAGTTGACTTTACACAAGACGCTGGTAAGACCAGACATGGATCAGTGATCACAGGAATTGGGATGTGAAGTTGACTTTACACAAGACGCTGGTAAGACCAGACATGGATCAGTGATCAGAGGAATTGGGATGTGAAGTTGTCTTTATACAAGACGCTGGTAGGACCAGACATGGATCACTGATCAGAGGAATAGGGATGTGAAGTTGACTTTACACAAGACGCTGGTAAGACCAGACATGGATCACTGATCAGAGGAATTGGGATGTTAAGTTGTCTTTATAGGAGACACTGGTCAGACCATACATGGATCACTGATCACAGGAATTGGGATGTGAATTTGACTTTACACAGGACGCTGGTCAGACCAGACATGGATCACTGATCAGAGGAATTGGGATGTGAAGTTGTCTTTACAGAAGACGCTGGTAAGACCAGACATGGATCACTGGTCACAGGAATTGGGATGTGAAGTTGTCTTTACAGAAGACGCTGGTAAGACCAGACATGGATCACTGATCAGAGGAATTGGGATGTGAAGTTGTCTTTATACAGGACGCTGGTAAGACCAGACATGGATCACTGATCACAGGAATTGGGATGTGAAGTTGTCTTTACACAAGACGCTGGTAAGACCAGACATGGATCAGTGATCACAAGAATTGGGATGTGAAGTTGTCTTTACACAAGACGCTGGTAAGACCAGACATGGATTAGTGATCAGAGGAATTCGGATGTTAAGTTGTTGTTACAGAAGACGCTGGTAAGACCAGACATGGATCACTGATCACGGGAATTGGGATGTGAAGTTGTCTTTACACAAGACGCTGGTAAGACCAGACATGGATCACTGATAACAGGAATTGGGATGTGAATTTGTCTTTACAGAAGACGCGGGTAAGACCAGACATGGATTACTGATCACAGGAATTGGGATGTGAAGTTGTCTTTACAGAAGACGCGGGTAATACCAGACATGGATCACTGATCACAAGAATTGGGATGTGAAGTTGTGTTGACACCAGACGCTTGTAAGACCAGACATGGATCACTGATCACAGGAATTGTTCTGGGAAGTTGACTTTACACAGGACGCTGGTAGGACCAGACATGGATCACTGATCAGAGGAATTGGGATGTGAAGTTGACTTTACACAAGACGTTGGTAAGACCAGACATGGATCACTGATCAGAGGAATTGGGATGTGAAGTTGACTTTACACAATACGCTGGTAATACCAGACATGGATCACTGATCAGAGGAATTGGGATGTGAAGTTGTCTTTACAGGAGACAGTGGTCAGACCATACATGGATCACTGATCACAGGAATTGGGATGTGAATTTGACTTTACACAGGACGCTGGTCAGACCAGACATGGATCACTGATCAGAGGAATTGGGATGTGAAGTTGTCTTTACAGAAGACGCTGGTAAGACCAGACATGGATCACTGATCAGAGGAATTGGGATGTGAAGTTGTCTTTACAGAAGACGCTGGTAAGACCAGACATGGATCACTGATCACAGGAATTGGGATGTGAAGTTGTCATTACACAAGAGGCTGGTAAGACCAGACATGGATCACTGATCACAGGAATTGGGATGTGACGTTGTCTTTACACAAGACGCTGGTAAGACCAGACATGGATCAGTGATCAGAGGAATTGTGATGTGAAGTTGACTTTACACAAGACGCTGGTAAGACCAGACATGGATCACTGATCAGAGGAATTGGGATGTGAAGTTGTCTTTACACAAGACGCTAGTAAGACCAGACATGGATCACTGATCACAGGAATTGGGATGTGAAGTTGTCTTTCTGCAATACGCTGGTAAGACCAGACATGGATCACTGATCACAGGAATTGGGATGTGAAGTTGTGTTTACACCAGACGCTGGTAAGACCAGACATGGATCAGTGATCAGAGGAATTGGGATGTGAAGTTGTCTTTATACAAGACGCGGGTAAGACCATACATGGATCACTGATCACAGGAATTGGGATGTGAAGTTGTCTTTACACAGGACGCTGGTAAGACCAGACACGGATCACTGATCACAAGAATTGGGATGTGAAGTTGTCTTTACACAAGACGCTGGTAAGACCAGACATGAATCAGTGATCTGAGGAATTGGGATGTTAAGTTGTCGTTACAGAAGACGCTGGTAAGACCAGAAATGGATCACTGATCACAGGAATTGGGATGTGAAGTTGTCTTTACAGAAGACGCTGGTAAGACCAGACATGGATAACTGACCAGAGGAATAGGGAAGTTAAGTTGTCGTTACAGAAGACTCTGGTAAGACCAGACATGGATTACTGATCACAGGAATTGGGATGAGAAGTTGTCTTTCTGCAAGACGCTGGTAAGACCAGACATGGATCACTGATCACAGGAATTGGGATTGAAGTTGTCTTTACAGAAGAGGCTGGTCAGACCAGACATGGATCACTGATGACAGGAATTGGGATGTGAAGTTGTCATTCTGCAAGACGCTGGTAAGACCAGACATGGATTACTGATCACAGGAATTGGGATGAGAAGTTGTCTTTCTGCAAGACGCTGGTAAGACCAGACATGGATCACTGATCACAGGAATTGGGATGTGAAGTTGTCTTTACAGAAGAGGCTGGTCAGACCAGACATGGATCACTGATCACAGGAATTGGGATGTGAAGTTGTTTTTCTGCAAGACGCTGGTAAGATCAGACATGGATCACTGATCACAGGAATTGGGATGTGAAGTTGTGTTTACACCAGACGCTGGTAAGACCAGACATGGATCAGTGATCAGAGGAATTGGGATGTGAAGTTGTCTTTATACAAGACGCGGGTAAGACCAGACATGGATCACTGATCACAGGAATTGGGATGTGAAGTTGTGTGGACACCAGACGCTGGTAAGACCAGACATGGATCAATGATCAGAGGAATTGGGATGTGAAGTTGTCTTTATACAAGACGCGGGTAAGACCAGACATGGATCACTGATCACAGGAATTTGGATGTGAAGTTGTCTTTACACAGGACGCTGGTAAGACCAGACACGGATCACTAATCACAAGAATTGGGATGTGAAGTTGTCTTTACACAAGACGCTGGTAAGACCAGACATGGATCAGTGATCAGAGGAATTGGGATGTTAAGTTGTCGTTACAGAAGACGCTGGTAAGACCAGACATGGATCACTGATCACAGGAATTGGGATGTGAAGTTGTCTTTATAGAAGACGCTGGTAAGACCAGACATGGATCACTGATCAGAGGAATTGGGATGTGAAGTTGTCTTTACAGAAGACGCTGGTAAGACCAGACATGGATCAGTGACCAGAGGAATTGGGAAGTTAAGTTGTCGTTACAGAAGATGCGGGTAAGACCAGACATGGATCACTGATCACAGGAATTGGGATGTGAAGTTGTCTTTACACAAGAGGCTGGTAAGACCAGACATGGATCACTGATCACAGGAATTGGGATGTGACGTTGTCTTTACACAAGACGCTGGTAAGACCAGACATGGATCACTGATCACAGGAATTGGGATGTGAAGTTGTCTTTCTGCAAGACGCTGGTAAGACCAGACAGGGATCACTGATCACAGGAATCGGGATGTTAAGTTGTCTTTACAGAAGAGGCTGGTAAGATCAGACATGGATACTGATCACAGGAATTGGGATGTGAAGTTGACTTTACACAGGACGCTGGTAAGACCAGACATGGATCACTGATCACAGGAATTGGGAAGTGAAGTTGTCTTTCTGCAAGACGCTGGTAAGACCAGACATGGATCACTGATCACAGGAATTGGGATGTGAAGTTGTCTTTACAGAAGAGGCTGGTCAGTCCAGACATGGATCACTGATCACAGGAATTGGGATGTGAATTTGACTTTACACCAGACGCGGGTAAAACCAGACATGGATCACTTATCACAGGAATTGGGATGTGAAGTTGTGTTTACACCAGACGCTGGTAAGACCAGACATGGATCAGTGATCAGAGGAATTGGGATGTGAAGTTGTCTTTATACAAGACGCGGGTAAGACCAGACATGGATCACTGATCACAGGAATTGGGTTGTGAAGTTGTGTTGACACCAGACGCTGGTAAGACCAGACATGGATCACTGATCACAGGAATTGGGATGTGAAGTTGTCTTTACAGAAGAGGATGGTCAGACCAGACATGGATCACTGATCACAGGAATTGGGATGTGAAGTTGTCTTTACACAAGACGCTGGTAAGACCAGACATGGATCAGTGATCACAAGAATTGGGATGTGAAGTTGTCTTTACACAAGACGCTGGTCAGACCAGACATGGATCAGTGATCACAGGAATTGGGATGTGAAGTTGTCTTTACACAAGACGCTGGTAAGACCAGACATGGATCAGTGATCAGAGGAATTGGGATGTGAAGTTGTCTTTATACAAGACGCTGGTAGGACCAGACATGGATCACTGATCAGAGGAATACGGATGTGAAGTTGACTTTACACAAGACGCTGGTAAGACCAGACATGGATCACTGATCAGAGGAATTGGGATGTTAAGTTGTCTTTATAGGAGACACTGGTCAGACCATACATGGATCACTGATCACAGGAATTGGGATGTGAATTTGACTTTACACAGGACGCTGGTCAGACCAGACATGGATCACTGATCAGAGGAATTGGGATGTGAAGTTGTCTTTACAGAAGACGCTGGTAAGACCAGACATGGATCACTGGTCACAGGAATTGGGATGTGAAGTTGTCTTTACAGAAGACGCTGGTAAGACCAGACATGGATCACTGATCAGAGGAATTGGGATGTGAAGTTGTCTTTATACAGGACGCTGGTAAGACCAGACATGGATCACTGATCACAGGAATTGGGATGTGAAGTTGTCTTTACACAAGACGCTGGTAAGACCAGACATGGATCAGTGATCACAAGAATTGGGATGTGAAGTTGTCTTTACACAAGACGCTGGTAAGACCAGACATGGATTAGTGATCAGAGGAATTCGGATGTTAAGTTGTTGTTACAGAAGACGCGGGTAAGACCAGACATGGATCACTGATCACGGGAATTGGGATGTGAAGTTGTCTTTACACAAGACGCTGGTAAGACCAGACATGGATCACTGATAACAGGAATTGGGATGTGAATTTGTCTTTACAGAAGACGCGGGTAAGACCAGACATGGATTACTGATCACAGGAATTGGGATGTGAAGTTGTCTTTACAGAAGACGCGGGTAATACCAGACATGGATCACTGATCACAAGAATTGGGATGTGAAGTTGTGTTGACACCAGACGCTTGTAAGACCAGACATGGATCACTGATCACAGGAATTGTTCTGGGAAGTTGACTTTACACAGGACGCTGGTAGGACCAGACATGGATCACTGATCAGAGGAATTGGGATGTGAAGTTGACTTTACACAAGACGTTGGTAAGACCAGACATGGATCACTGATCAGAGGAATTGGGATGTGAAGTTGACTTTACACAATACGCTGGTAATACCAGACATGGATCACTGATCAGAGGAATTGGGATGTGAAGTTGTCTTTACAGGAGACAGTGGTCAGACCATACATGGATCACTGATCACAGGAATTGGGATGTGAATTTGACTTTACACAGGACGCTGGTCAGACCAGACATGGATCACTGATCAGAGGAATTGGGATGTGAAGTTGTCTTTACAGAAGACGCTGGTAAGACCAGACATGGATCACTGATCAGAGGAATTGGGATGTGAAGTTGTCTTTACAGAAGACGCTGGTAAGACCAGACATGGATCACTGATCACAGGAATTGGGATGTGAAGTTGTCATTACACAAGAGGCTGGTAAGACCAGACATGGATCACTGATCACAGGAATTGGGATGTGACGTTGTCTTTACACAAGACGCTGGTAAGACCAGACATGGATCAGTGATCAGAGGAATTGTGATGTGAAGTTGACTTTACACAAGACGCTGGTAAGACCAGACATGGATCACTGATCAGAGGAATTGGGATGTGAAGTTGTCTTTACACAAGACGCTAGTAAGACCAGACATGGATCACTGATCACAGGAATTGGGATGTGAAGTTGTCTTTCTGCAATACGCTGGTAAGACCAGACATGGATCACTGATCACAGGAATTGGGATGTGAAGTTGTGTTTACACCAGACGCTGGTAAGACCAGACATGGATCAGTGATCAGAGGAATTGGGATGTGAAGTTGTCTTTATACAAGACGCGGGTAAGACCATACATGGATCACTGATCACAGGAATTGGGATGTGAAGTTGTCTTTACACAGGACGCTGGTAAGACCAGACACGGATCACTGATCACAAGAATTGGGATGTGAAGTTGTCTTTACACAAGACGCTGGTAAGACCAGACATGAATCAGTGATCAGAGGAATTGGGATGTTAAGTTGTCGTTACAGAAGACGCTGGTAAGACCAGAAATGGATCACTGATCACAGGAATTGGGATGTGAAGTTGTCTTTACAGAAGACGCTGGTAAGACCAGACATGGATCACTGACCAGAGGAATAGGGAAGTTAAGTTGTCGTTACAGAAGACTCTGGTAAGACCAGACATGGATTACTGATCACAGGAATTGGGATGAGAAGTTGTCTTTCTGCAAGACGCTGGTAAGACCAGACATGGATCACTGATCACAGGAATTGGGATGTGAAGTTGTCTTTACAGAAGAGGCTGGTCAGACCAGACATGGATCACTGATCACAGGAATTGGGATGTGAAGTTGTCATTCTGCAAGACGCTGGTAAGACCAGACATGGATTACTGATCACAGGAATTGGGATGAGAAGTTGTCTTTCTGCAAGACGCTGGTAAGACCAGACATGGATCACTGATCACAGGAATTGGGATGTGAAGTTGTCTTTACAGAAGAGGCTGGTCAGACCAGACATGGATCACTGATCACAGGAATTGGGATGTGAAGTTGTTTTTCTGCAAGACGCTGGTAAGATCAGACATGGATCACTGATCACAGGAATTGGGATGTGAAGTTGTGTTTACACCAGACGCTGGTAAGACCAGACATGGATCAGTGATCAGAGGAATTGGGATGTGAAGTTGTCTTTATACAAGACGCGGGTAAGACCAGACATGGATCACTGATCACAGGAATTGGGATGTGAAGTTGTGTGGACACCAGACGCTGGTAAGACCAGACATGGATCAGTGATCAGAGGAATTGGGATGTGAAGTTGTCTTTATACAAGACGCGGGTAAGACCAGACATGGATCACTGATCACAGGAATTTGGATGTGAAGTTGTCTTTACACAGGACGCTGGTAAGACCAGACACGGATCACTAATCACAAGAATTGGGATGTTAAGTTGTCGTTACAGAAGACGCTGGTAAGACCAGACATGGATCACTGATCACAGGAATTGGGATGTGAAGTTGTCTTTATAGAAGACGCTGGTAAGACCAGACATGGATCACTGATCAGAGGAATTGGGATGTGAAGTTGTCTTTACAGAAGACGCTGGTAAGACCAGACATGGATCAGTGACCAGAGGAATTGGGAAGTTAAGTTGTCGTTACAGAAGATGCGGGTAAGACCAGACATGGATGACTGATCACAGGAATTGGGATGTGAAGTTGTCTTTACACAAGAGGCTGGTAAGACCAGACATGGATCACTGATCACAGGAATTGGGATGTGACGTTGTCTTTACACAAGACGCTGGTAAGACCAGACATGGATCACTGATCACAGGAATTGGGATGTGAAGTTGTCTTTCTGCAAGACGCTGGTAAGACCAGACATGGATCACTGATCACAGGAATTGGGATGTGAAGTTGACTTTACACAAGACGCGGGTAAGACCAGACAGGGATCACTGATCACAGGAATCGGGATGTTAAGTTGTCTTTACAGAAGAGGCTGGTAAGATCAGACATGGATACTGATCACAGGAATTGGGATGTGAAGTTGACTTTACACAGGACGCTGGTAAGACCAGACATGGATCACTGATCACAGGAATTGGGAAGTGAAGTTGTCTTTCTGCAAGACGCTGGTACGACCAGACATGGATCACTGATCACAGGAATTGGGATGTGAAGTTGTCTTTACAGAAGAGGCTGGTCAGTCCAGACATGGATCACTGATCACAGGAATTGGGATGTGAAGTTGACTTTACACCAGACGCGGGTAAAACCAGACATGGATCACTTATCACAGGAATTGGGATGTGAAGTTGTGTTTACACCAGACGCTGGTAAGACCAGACATGGATCAGTGATCAGAGGAATTGGGATGTGAAGTTGTCTTTATACAAGACGCGGGTAAGACCAGACATGGATCACTGATCACAGGAATTGGGTTGTGAAGTTGTGTTGACACCAGACGCTGGTAAGACCAGACATGGATCACTGATCACAGGAATTGGGATGTGAAGTTGTCTTTACAGAAGAGGATGGTCAGACCAGACATGGATCACTGATCACAGGAATTGGGATGTGAAGTTGTCTTTACACAAGACGCTGGTAAGACCAGACATGGATCAGTGATCACAAGAATTGGGATGTGAAGTTGTCTTTACACAAGACGCTGGTCAGACCAGACATGGATCAGTGATCACAGGAATTGGGATGTGAAGTTGTCTTTACACAAGACGCTGGTAAGACCAGACATGGATCAGTGATCACAAGAATTGGGATGTGAAGTTGTCTTTACACAAGACGCTGGTAAGACCAGACATGGATCAGTGATCAGAGGAATTGGGATGTTAAGTTGTCGTTACAGAAGACGCTGGTAAGACCAGACATGGATCACTGATCACAGGAATTGGGATGTGACGTTGTCTTTACAGAAGACGCTGGTAAGACCAGACATGTATCAGTGACCAGAGGAATTGGGAAGTTAAGTTGTCGTTACAGAAGATGCGGGTAAGACCAGACATGGATCACTGATCACAGGAATTGGGATGTGAAGTTGTCATTACAGAAGACGCTGGTAAGACCAGACATGTATCAGTGACCAGAGGAATTGGGAAGTTAAGTTGTCGTTACAGAAGATGCGGGTAAGACCAGACATGGATCACTGATCACAGGAATTGGGGTGTGAAGTTGTCATTACAGAAGACGCTGGTAAGACCAGACATGGATCAGTGACCAGAGGAATTGGGAAGTTAAGTTGTCGTTACAGAAGATGCGGGTAAGACCAGACATGGATCACTGATCAGAGGAATTGGGATGTGAAGTTGTCATTACACAAGAGGCTGGTAAGACCAGACATGGATCACTGATCACAGGAATTGGGATGTGACGTTGTCTTTACACAAGACGCTGGTAAGACCAGACATGGATCCCTGATCACAGGAATTGGGATGTGAAGTTGTCTTTACACCAGACGCTGGTAAGACAAGACATGGATCACTGATCACAGGAATTGGGATGTGAAATTGTCTTTATACAGGACGCTGGTAAGACCAGACATGGATCACTGATCACAGGAATTGGGATGTGAAGTTGTCTTTATACAGGACGCTGGTAAGACCAGACATGGATCAGTGATCACAGGAATTGGGATGTGAAGTTGTCTTTACACAAGACGCTGGTAAGACCAGACATAGATCACTGATCAGAGGAATTGGGATGTGAAGTCGTCTTTACACAAGACGCTGTTAAGACCAGACATGGATCACTGATCAGAGGAATTGGGATGTGAAGTTGTCTTTACACAAGACGCTGGTAAGACCAGACATGGATCACTGATCAGAGGAATTGGGATGTGAAGTTGTCTTTACACAAGACGCTGGTAAGACCAGACATGGATCACTGATCAGAGGAATTGGGATGTGAAGTTGTCTTTACACAAGACGCTGGTAAGACCAGACATGGATCACTGATCACAGGAATTGGGATGTGAAGTTGTCTTTCTGCAAGACGCTGGTAAGACCAGACATGGATCACTGATCACAGGAATTGGGATGTGAAGTTGTGTTTACACCAGACGCTGGTAAGACCAGACATGGATCAGTGATCAGAGGAATTGGGATGTGAAGTTATCTTTATACAAGACGCGGGTAAGACCAGACATGGATCACTGATCACAGGAATTGGGATGTGAAGTTGTGTTGACACCAGACGCTGGTAAGTCCAGACATGGATCAGTGATCAGAGGAATTGGGATGTGAAGTTGTCTTTATACAAGACGCGGGTAAGACCAGACATGGATCACTGATCACAGGAATTGGGATGTGAAGTTGTCTTTACACAGGACGCTGGTAAGACCAGACACGGATCACTAATCACAAGAATTGGGATGTGAAGTTGTCTTTACACAAGACGCTGGTAAGACCAGACATGGATCAGTGATCAGAGGAATTGGGATGTTAAGTTGTCGTTACAGAAGACGCTGGTAAGACCAGACATGGATCACTGATCACAGGAATTGGGATGTGAAGCTGTCTTTATAGAAGACGCTGGTAAGACCAGACATGGATCACTGATCACAGGAATTGGGATGTGAAGTTGTCTTTACAGAAGACTCTGGTAAGACCAGACATGGATCAGTGACCAGAGGAATAGGGAAGTTAAGTTGTCGTTACAGAAGATGCGGGTAAGACCAGACATGGATCACTGATCACAGGAATTGGTATGTGAAGTTGTCTTTACACAAGAGGCTGGTAAGACCAGACATGGATCACTGATCTCAGGAATTGGGATGTGACGTTGTCTTTACACAAGACGCTGGTAAGACCAGACATGGATCCCTGATCACAGGAATTGGGATGTGAAGTTGTCTATACACAAGACGCTGGTAAGACCAGACATGGATCAGTGATCACAGGAATTGGGATGTGAAGTTGACTTTACACAAGACGCTGGTAAGACCAGACATGGATCACTGATCAGAGGAATTGGGATGTGAAGTTGACTTTACACAAGACGCTGGTAAGACCAGACATGGATCACTGATCACAGGAATTGGGATGTGAAGTTGTCTTTCTGCAAGACGCTGGTAAGACCAGACATGGATCAGTGATCACAAGAATTGGGATGTGAAGTTGTCTTTACACAAGACGCTGGTAAGACCAGACATGGATCAGTGATCAGAGGAATTGGGATGTTAAGTTGTCGTTACAGAAGACGCTGGTAAGACCAGACATGGATCACTGATCACAGGAATTGGGATGTGACGTTGTCTTTACAGAAGACGCTGGTAAGACCAGACATGTATCAGTGACCAGAGGAATTGGGAAGTTAAGTTGTCGTTACAGAAGATGCGGGTAAGACCAGACATGGATCACTGATCACAGGAATTGGGATGTGAAGTTGTCATTACAGAAGACGCTGGTAAGACCAGACATGTATCAGTGACCAGAGGAATTGGGAAGTTAAGTTGTCGTTACAGAAGATGCGGGTAAGACCAGACATGGATCACTGATCACAGGAATTGGGGTGTGAAGTTGTCATTACAGAAGACGCTGGTAAGACCAGACATGGATCAGTGACCAGAGGAATTGGGAAGTTAAGTTGTCGTTACAGAAGATGCGGGTAAGACCAGACATGGATCACTGATCAGAGGAATTGGGATGTGAAGTTGTCTTTACACAAGACGCTGGTAAGACCAGACATGGATCACTGATCAGAGGAATTGGGATGTGAAGTTGTCTTTACACAAGACGCTGGTAAGACCAGACATGGATCACTGATCACAGGAATTGGGATGTGAAGTTGTCTTTCTGCAAGACGCTGGTAAGACCAGACATGGATCACTGATCACAGGAATTGGGATGTGAAGTTGTGTTTACACCAGACGCTGGTAAGACCAGACATGGATCAGTGATCAGAGGAATTGGGATGTGAAGTTATCTTTATACAAGACGCGGGTAAGACCAGACATGGATCACTGATCACAGGAATTGGGATGTGAAGTTGTGTTGACACCAGACGCTGGTAAGTCCAGACATGGATCAGTGATCAGAGGAATTGGGATGTGAAGTTGTCTTTATACAAGACGCGGGTAAGACCAGACATGGATCACTGATCACAGGAATTGGGATGTGAAGTTGTCTTTACACAGGACGCTGGTAAGACCAGACATGGATCAGTGATCAGAGGAATTGGGATGTTAAGTTGTCGTTACAGAAGACGCTGGTAAGACCAGACATGGATCACTGATCACAGGAATTGGGATGTGAAGCTGTCTTTATAGAAGACGCTGGTAAGACCAGACATGGATCACTGATCACAGGAATTGGGATGTGAAGCTGTCTTTACAGAAGACTCTGGTAAGACCAGACATGGATCAGTGACCAGAGGAATAGGGAAGTTAAGTTGTCGTTACAGAAGATGCGGGTAAGACCAGACATGGATCACTGATCACAGGAATTGGTATGTGAAGTTGTCTTTACACAAGAGGCTGGTAAGACCAGACATGGATCACTGATCTCAGGAATTGGGATGTGAAGTTGTCTTTACACAAGACGCTGGTAAGAGCAGACATGGATCACTGATCACAGGAATTGGGATGTGAAGTTGTCTTTATACAAGACGCTGGTAAGACCAGACATGGAACACTGATCACAGGAATTGGGATGTGACGTTGTCTTTACACAAGACGCTGGTAAGACCAGACATGGATCCCTGATCACAGGAATTGGGATGTGAAGTTGTCTATACACAAGACGCTGGTAAGACCAGACATGGATCAGTGATCACAGGAATTGGGATGTGAAGTTGACTTTACACAAGACGCTGGTAAGACCAGACATGGATCACTGATCAGAGGAATTGGGATGTGAAGTTGACTTTACACAAGACGCTGGTAAGACCAGACATGGATCACTGATCACAGGAATTGGGATGTGAAGTTGTCTTTCTGCAAGACGCTGGTAAGACCAGACATGGATCACTGATCTCAGGAATTGGGATGTGAAGTTGTCTTTCTGCAAGACGCTGGTAAGACCAGACATGGATCAGTGATCACAGGAATTGGGATGTGAAGTTGACTTTACACAAGACGCTGGTAAGACCAGACATGGATCACTGATCACAGCAATTGGGATGTGAAGTTGTCTTTCTGCAAGACGCTGGTAAGACCAGACATGGATCACTGATCACAGGAATTGGGATGTGAAGTTGTCTTTCTGCAAGACGCTGGTAAGACCAGACATGGATCACTGATCACAGGAATTGGGATGTGAAGTTGTCTTTACACAGGACTCTGGTAAGACCAGACATGGATCAGTGATCACAGGAATTGGGATGTGAAGTTGTCTTTATACAAGACGCGGGTAAAACCAGACATGGATCACTGATCACAGGAATTGTTCAGTGAAGTTGTGTTTACACAAGACGCTGGTACGACCATACATGGATCACTGATCAGAGGAATTGGTATGTGAAGTTGTCTTTACACAAGACGCTGGTACGACCAGACATGGATCACTGATCAGAGGAATTGGGATGTCAAGTTGTGTTTACACAAGACGCTGGTAAGACCAGACATGGATCACTGATCAGAGGAATTGGGATGTGAAGTTGTCTTTACAGGAGACACTGGTCAGACCAGACATGGATCACTGATCACAGGAATTGGGATGTGAATTTGACTTTACACAGGACGCTGGTCAGACCAGACATGGATCACTGATCACAGGAATTGGGATGTGAATTTGACTTTACACAGGACGCTGGTCAGACCAGACATGGATCACGGGTCACAGGAATTGTGATGTGAAGTTGTCTTTACACAAGACGCTGGTAAGACCAGACATGGATCACTGATCAGAGGAATTTTTGATGTGAAGTTGTCTTAACACAAGACGCTGGTAAGACCAGACATGGATCACTGATCAGAGGAATTGGGATCTGAAGTTGTCTTTACACAAGACGCTGGTAAGACCAGACATGGATCACTGATCACAGGAATTGGGATGTGAAGTTGTCTTTCTGCAATACGCTGGTAAGACCAGACATGGATCACTAATCACAGGAATTGGGATGTGAAGTTGTGTTTACACCAGACGCTGGTAAGACCAGACATGGATCAGTGATCAGAGGAATTGGGATGTGAAGTTGTCTTTATACAAGACGCGGGTAAGACCAGACATGGATCACTGATCACAGGAATTGGGATGTGAAGTTGTGTTGACACCAGACGCTGGTAAGACCATACATGGATCACTGATCACAGGAATTGGGATGTGAAGTTGTCTTTACACAGGACGCTGGTAAGACCAGACACGGATCACTGATCACAAGAATTGGGATGTGAAGTTGTCTTTACACAAGACGCTGGTAAGACCAGACATGAATCAGTGATCAGAGGAATTGGGATGTTAAGTTGTCGTTACAGAAGACGCTGGTAAGACCAGAAATGGATCACTGATCACAGGAATTGGGATGTGAAGTTGTCTTTACAGAAGACGCTGGTAAGACCAGACATGGATCAGTGACCAGAGGAATAGGGAAGTTAAGCTGTCGTTACAGAAGATGCGGGCAAGACCAGACATGGATCACTGATCACAGGAATTGGGATGTGAAGTTGTCTTTACAAAAGAGGCTGGTAAGACCAGACATGGATCACTGATCACAGGAATTCGGATGTGACGTTGTCTTTACACAAGACGCTGGTAAGACCAGACATGGAACTCTGTTCACAGGAATTGGGATGTGAAGTTGTCTTTACACCAGACGCTGGTAAGACCAGACATGGATCACCGATCACAGGAATTGGGATGTGAAGTTGTCTATACACAAGACGCTGGTAAGACCAGACATGGATCAGTGATCAGAGGAATTGGGATGTGAAGTTGACTTTACACAAGACGCTGGTAAGACCAGACATGGATCACTGATCAGAGGAATTGGGATGTGAAGTTGACTTTACACAAGACGCTGGTAAGACCAGACATGGATCACTGATCACAGGAATTGGGATGTGAAGTTGTCTTTCTGCAAGACGCTGGTAAGACCAGACATGGATCACTGATCACAGGAATTGGGATGTGAAGTTGTCTTTCTGCAAGACGCTGGTAAGACCAGACATGGATCACTGATCCCAGGAATTGGGATGTGAAGTTGACTTTACACAGGACGCTGGTAAGACCAGACATGGATCACTGATCACAGGAATTGGGATGTGAAGTTGACTTTATACAGGACGCTGGTAAGACCAGACATGGATCACTGATCACTGGAATTGGGATGTGAAGTTGTCTTTACAGAAGACGCTGGTCAGACCAGACATGGATCACTGATCAGAGGAATTGTTCTGTGAAGTTGTCTTTATACAAGACGCTGGTAAGACCAGACATGGATCAGTGATCACAGGAATTGTGATGTGAAGTTGACTTTACACAAGACGCTGGTAAGACCAGACATGGATCAGTGATCACAGGAATTGGGATGTGAAGTTGACTTTACACAAGACGCTGGTAAGACCAGACATGGATCAGTGATCAGAGGAATTGGGATGTGAAGTTGTCTTTATACAAGACGCTGGTAGGACCAGACATGGATCACTGATCAGAGGAATAGGGATGTGAAGTTGACTTTACACAAGACGCTGGTAAGACCAGACATGGATCACTGATCAGAGGAATTGGGATGTTAAGTTGTCTTTACAGGAGACACTGGTCAGACCATACATGGATCACTGATCACAGGAATTGGGATGTGAATTTGACTTTACACAGGACGCTGGTCAGACCAGACATGGATCACTGATCAGAGGAATTGGGATGTGAAGTTGTCTTTACAGAAGACGCTGGTAAGACCAGACATGGATCACTGGTCACAGGAATTGGGATGTGAAGTTGTCTTTACAGAAGACGCTGGTAAGACCAGACATGGATCACTGATCAGAGGAATTGGGATGTGAAGTTGTCTTTATACAGGACGCTGGTAAGACCAGACATGGATCACTGATCACAGGAATTGGGATGTGCAGTTGTCTTTACACAAGACGCTGGTAAGACCAGACATGGATCAGTGATCACAAGAATTGGGATGTGAAGTTGTCTTTACACAAGACGCTGGTAAGACCAGACATGGATTAGTGATCAGAGGAATTCGGATGTTAAGTTGTTGTTACAGAAGACGCTGGTAAGACCAGACATGGATCACTGATCACGGGAATTGGGATGTGAAGTTGTCTTTACACAAGACGCTGGTAAGACCAGACATGGATCACTGATAACAGGAATTGGGATGTGAATTTGTCTTTACAGAAGACGCGGGTAAGACCAGACATGGATTACTGATCACAGGAATTGGGATGTGAAGTTGTCTTTACAGAAGACGCGGGTAATACCAGACATGGATCACTGATCACAAGAATTGTTCTGGGAAGTTGACTTTACACAGGACGCTGGTAGGACCAGACATGGATCACTGATCAGAGGAATTGGGATGTGAAGTTGACTTTACACAAGACGTTGGTAAGACCGGACATGGATCACTGATCAGAGGAATTGGGATGTGAAGTTGACTTTACACAAAACGCTGGTAATACCAGACATGGATCACTGATCAGAGGAATTGGGATGTGAAGTTGTCTTTACATGAGTCAGTGGTCAGACCATACATGGATCACTGATCACAGGAATTGGGATGTGAATTTGACTTTACACAGGACGCTGGTCAGACCAGACATGGATCACTGATCAGAGGAATTGGGATGTGAAGTTGTCTTTACAGAAGACGCTGGTAAGACCAGACATGGATCACTGATCAGAGGAATTGGGATGTGAAGTTGTCTTTACAGAAGTCGCTGGTAAGACCAGACCTGGATCACTGATCACAGGAATTGGGATGTGACGTTGTCTTTACACAAGACGCTGGTAAGACCAGACATGGATCAGTGATCAGAGGAATTGTGATGTGAAGTTGACTTTACACAAGACGCTGGTAGGACCAGACATGGATCACTGATCAGAGGAATTGGGATGTGAAGTTGTCTTTACACAAGACGCTGGTAAGACCAGACATGGATCACTGATCACAGGAATTGGGATGTGAAGTTGTCTTTCTGCAATACGCTGGTAAGACCAGACATGGATCACTGATCACAGGAATTGGGATGTGAAGTTGTGTTTACACCAGACGCTGGTAAGACCAGACATGGATCAGTGATCAGAGGAATTGGGATGTGAAGTTGTCTTTATACAAGACGCGGGTAAGACCAGACATGGATCACTGATCACAGGAATTGGGATGTGAAGTTGTCTTTACAGGAGACAGTGGTCAGACCATACATGGATCACTGATCACAGGAATTGGGATGTGAATTTGACTTTACACAGGACGCTGGTCAGACCAGACATGGATCACTGATCAGAGGAATTGGGATGTGAAGTTGTCTTTACAGAAGACGCTGGTAAGACCAGACATGGATCACTGATCAGAGGAATTGGGATGTGAAGTTGTCTTTACAGAAGACGCTGGTAAGACCAGACATGGATCACTGATCACAGGAATTGGGATGTGAAGTTGTCATTACACAAGAGGCTGGTAAGACCAGACATGGATCACTGATCACAGGAATTGGGATGTGACGTTGTCTTTACACAAGACGCTGGTAAGACCAGACATGGATCAGTGATCAGAGGAATTGTGATGTGAAGTTGACTTTACACAAGACGCTGGTAAGACCAGACATGGATCACTGATCAGAGGAATTGGGATGTGAAGTTGTCTTTACACAAGACGCTGGTAAGACCAGACATGGATCACTGATCACAGGAATTGGGATGTGAAGTTGTCTTTCTGCAATACGCTGGTAAGACCAGACATGGATCACTGATCACAGGAATTGGGATGTGAAGTTGTGTTTACACCAGACGCTGGTAAGACCAGACATGGATCAGTGATCAGAGGAATTGGGATGTGAAGTTGTCTTTATACAAGACGCGGGTAAGACCATACATGGATCACTGATCACAGGAATTGGGATGTGAAGTTGTCTTTACACAGGACGCTGGTAAGACCAGACACGGATCACTGATCACAAGAATTGGGATGTGAAGTTGTCTTTACACAAGACGCTGGTAAGACCAGACATGGATTAGTGATCAGAGGAATTCGGATGTTAAGTTGTTGTTACAGAAGACGCTGGTAAGACCAGACATGGATCACTGATCACGGGAATTGGGATGTGAAGTTGTCTTTACACAAGACGCTGGTAAGACCAGACATGGATCACTGATAACAGGAATTGGGATGTGAATTTGTCTTTACAGAAGACGCGGGTAAGACCAGACATGGATTACTGATCACAGGAATTGGGATGTGAAGTTGTCTTTACAGAAGACGCGGGTAATACCAGACATGGATCACTGATCACAAGAATTGGGATGTGAAGTTGTGTTGACACCATACGCTTGTAAGACCAGACATGGATCACTGATCACAGGAATTGTTCTGGGAAGTTGACTTTACACAGGACGCTGGTAGGACCAGACATGGATCACTGATCAGAGGAATTGGGATGTGAAGTTGACTTTACACAAGACGTTGGTAAGACCGGACATGGATCACTGATCAGAGGAATTGGGATGTGAAGTTGACTTTACACAAAACGCTGGTAATACCAGACATGGATCACTGATCAGAGGAATTGGGATGTGAAGTTGTCTTTACATGAGACTGTGGTCAGACCATACATGGATCACTGATCACAGGAATTGGGATGTGAATTTGACTTTACACAGGACGCTGGTCAGACCAGACATGGATCACTGATCAGAGGAATTGGGATGTGAAGTTGTCTTTACAGAAGACGCTGGTAAGACCAGACATGGATCACTGATCAGAGGAATTGGGATGTGAAGTTGTCTTTACAGAAGTCGCTGGTAAGACCAGACCTGGATCACTGATCACAGGAATTGGGATGTGACGTTGTCTTTACACAAGACGCTGGTAAGACCAGACATGGATCAGTGATCAGAGGAATTGTGATGTGAAGTTGACTTTACACAAGACGCTGGTAAGACCAGACATGGATCACTGATCAGAGGAATTGGGATGTGAAGTTGTCTTTACACAAGACGCTGGTAAGACCAGACATGGATCACTGATCACAGGAATTGGGATGTGAAGTTGTCTTTCTGCAATACGCTGGTAAGACCAGACATGGATCACTGATCACAGGAATTGGGATGTGAAGTTGTGTTTACACCAGACGCTGGTAAGACCAGACATGGATCAGTGATCAGAGGAATTGGGATGTGAAGTTGTCTTTATACAAGACGCGGGTAAGACCAGACATGGATCACTGATCACAGGAATTGGGATGTGAAGTTGTCTTTACAGGAGACAGTGGTCAGACCATACATGGATCACTGATCACAGGAATTGGGATGTGAATTTGACTTTACACAGGACGCTGGTCAGACCAGACATGGATCACTGATCAGAGGAATTGGGATGTGAAGTTGTCTTTACAGAAGACGCTGGTAAGACCAGACATGGATCACTGATCAGAGGAATTGGGATGTGAAGTTGTCTTTACAGAAGACGCTGGTAAGACCAGACATGGATCACTGATCACAGGAATTGGGATGTGAAGTTGTCATTACACAAGAGGCTGGTAAGACTAGACATGGATCACTGATCACAGGAATTGGGATGTGACGTTGTCTTTACACAAGACGCTGGTAAGACCAGACATGGATCAGTGATCAGAGGAATTGTGATGTGAAGTTGACTTTACACAAGACGCTGGTAAGACCAGACATGGATCACTGATCAGAGGAATTGGGATGTGAAGTTGTCTTTACACAAGACGCTGGTAAGACCAGACATGGATCACTGATCACAGGAATTGGGATGTGAAGTTGTCTTTCTGCAATACGCTGGTAAGACCAGACATGGATCACTGATCACAGGAATTGGGATGTGAAGTTGTGTTTACACCAGACGCTGGTAAGACCAGACATGGATCAGTGATCAGAGGAATTGGGATGTGAAGTTGTCTTTATACAAGACGCGGGTAAGACCATACATGGATCACTGATCACAGGAATTGGGATGTGAAGTTGTCTTTACACAGGACGCTGGTAAGACCAGACACGGATCACTGATCACAAGAATTGGGATGTGAAGTTGTCTTTACACAAGACGCTGGTAAGACCAGACATGAATCAGTGATCAGAGGAATTGGGATGTTAAGTTGTCGTTACAGAAGACGCTGGGAAGACCAGAAATGGATCAATGATCACAGGAATTGGGATGTGAAGTTGTCTTTACAGAAGACGCTGGTAAGACCAGACATGGATCAGTGACCAGAGGAATAGGGAAGTTAAGTTGTCGTTACAGAAGACTCTGGTAAGACCAGACATGGATTACTGATCACAGGAATTGGGATGAGAAGTTGTCTTTCTGCAAGACGCTGGTAAGACCAGACATGGATCACTGATCACAGGAATTGGGATGTGAAGTTGTCTTTACAGAAGAGGCTGGTCAGACCAGACATGGATCACTGATCACAGGAATTGGGATGTGAAGTTGTCATTCTGCAAGACGCTGGTAAGACCAGACATGGATTACTGATCACAGGAATTGGGATGAGAAGTTGTCTTTCTGCAAGACGCTGGTAAGACCAGACATGGATCACTGATCACAGGAATTGGGATGTGAAGTTGTCTTTACAGAAGAGGCTGGTCAGACCAGACATGGATCACTGATCACAGGAATTGGGATGTGAAGTTGTTTTTCTGCAAGACGCTGGTAAGATCAGACATGGATCACTGATCACAGGAATTGGGATGTGAAGTTGTGTTTACACCAGACGCTGGTAAGACCAGACATGGATCAGTGATCAGAGGAATTGGGATGTGAAGTTGTCTTTATACAAGACGCGGGTAAGACCAGACATGGATCACTGATCACAGGAATTGGGATGTGAAGTTGTGTGGACACCAGACGCTGGTAAGACCAGACATGGATCAGTGATCAGAGGAATTGGGATGTGAAGTTGTCTTTATACAAGACGCGGGTAAGACCAGACATGGATCACTGATCACAGGAATTTGGATGTGAAGTTGTCTTTACACAGGACGCTGGTAAGACCAGACACGGATCACTAATCACAAGAATTGGGATGTGAAGTTGTCTTTACAGAAGACGCTGGTAAGACCAGACATGGATCACTGATCACAGGAATTGGGATGTGAAGTTGTCTTTATAGAAGACGCTGGTAAGACCAGACATGGATCACTGATCCGAGGAATTGGGATGTGAAGTTGTCTTTACAGAAGACGCTGGTAAGACCAGACATGGATCAGTGACCAGAGGAATTGGGAAGTTAAGTTGTCGTTACAGAAGATGCGGGTAAGACCAGACATGGATCACTGATCACAGGAATTGGGATGTGAAGTTGTCTTTACACAAGAGGCTGGTAAGACCAGACATGGATCACTGATCACAGGAATTGGGATGTGACGTTGTCTTTACACAAGACGCTGGTAAGACCAGACATGGATCACTGATCACAGGAATTGGGATGTGACGTTGTCTTTACACAAGACGCTGGTAAGACCAGACATGGATCACTGATCACAGGAATTGGGATGTGAAGTTGTCTTTCTGCAAGACGCTGGTAAGACCAGACATGGATCACTGATCACAGGAATTGGGATGTGAAGTTGAATTTACACAAGACGCGGGTAAGACCAGACAGGGATCACTGATGACAGGAATCGGGATGTTAAGTTGTCTTTACAGAAGAGGCTGGTAAGATCAGACATGGATACTGATCACAGGAATTGGGATGTGAAGTTGACTTTACACAGGACGCTGGTAAGACCAGACATGGATCACTGATCACAGGAATTGGGAAGTGAAGTTGTCTTTCTGCAAGACGCTGGTAAGACCAGACATGGATCACTGATCACAGGAATTGGGATGTGAAGTTGTCTTTACAGAAGAGGCTGGTCAGTCCAGACATGGATCACTGATCACAGGAATTGGGATGTGAAGTTGACTTTACACCAGACGCGGGTAAAACCAGACATGGATCACTTATCACAGGAATTGGGATGTGAAGTTGTGTTTACACCAGACGCTGGTAAGACCAGACATGGATCAGTGATCAGAGGAATTGGGATGTGAAGTTGTCTTTATACAAGACGCGGGTAAGACCAGACATGGATCACTGATCACAGGAATTGGGTTGTGAAGTTGTGTTGACACCAGACGCTGGTAAGACCAGACATGGATCACTGATCACAGGAATTGGGATGTGAAGTTGTCTTTACAGAAGAGGATGGTCAGACCAGACATGGATCACTGATCACAGGAATTGGGATGTGAAGTTGTCTTTACACAAGACGCTGGTAAGACCAGACATGGATCAGTGATCACAAGAATTGGGATGTGAAGTTGTCTTTACACAAGACGCTGGTCAGACCAGACATGGATCAGTGATCACAGGAATTGGGATGTGAAGTTGTCTTTACACAAGACGCTGGTAAGACCAGACATGGATCAGTGATCACAAGAATTGGGATGTGAAGTTGTCTTTACACAAGACGCTGGTAAGACCAGACATGGATCAGTGATCAGAGGAATTGGGATGTTAAGTTGTCGTTACAGAAGACGCTGGTAAGACCAGACATGGATCACTGATCACAGGAATTGGGATGTGACGTTGACTTTACAGAAGACGCTGGTAAGACCAGACATGTATCAGTGACCAGAGGAATTGGGAAGTTAAGTTGTCGTTACAGAAGATGCGGGTAAGACCAGACATGGATCACTGATCACAGGAATTGGGATGTGAAGTTGTCATTACAGAAGACGCTGGTAAGACCAGACATGTATCAGTGACCAGAGGAATTGGGAAGTTAAGTTGTCGTTACAGAAGATGCGGGTAAGACCAGACATGGATCACTGATCACAGGAATTGGGGTGTGAAGTTGTCATTACAGAAGACGCTGGTAAGACCAGACATGGATCAGTGACCAGAGGAATTGGGAAGTTAAGTTGTCGTTACAGAAGATGCGGGTAAGACCAGACATGGATCACTGATCAGAGGAATTGGGATGTGAAGTTGTCATTACACAAGAGGCTGGTAAGACCAAACATGGATCACTGATCACAGGAATTGGGATGTGACGTTGTCTTTACACAAGACGCTGGTAAGACCAGACATGGATCCCTGATCACAGGAATTGGGATGTGAAGTTGTCTTTACACCAGACGCTGGTAAGACCAGACATGGATCACTGATCACAGGAATTGGGATGTGAAGTTGTCTTTATACAGGACGCTGGTAAGACCAGACATGGATCACTGATCACAGGAATTGGGATGTGAAGTTGTCTTTATACAGGACGCTGGTAAGACCAGACATGGATCAGTGATCACAGGAATTGGGATGTGAAGTTGTCTTTACACAAGACGCTGGTAAGACCAGACATAGATCACTGATCAGAGGAATTGGGATGTGAAGTCGTCTTTACACAAGACGCTGTTAAGACCAGACATGGATCACTGATCAGAGGAATTGGGATGTGAAGTTGTCTTTACACAAGACGCTGGTAAGACCAGACATGGATCACTGATCAGAGGAATTGGGATGTGAAGTTGTCTTTACACAAGACGCTGGTTACGACCAGACATGGATCACTGATCAGAGGAATTGGGATGTGAAGTTGTCTTTACACAAGACGCTGGTAAGACCAGACATGGATCACTGATCACAGGAATTGGGATGTGAAGTTGTCTTTCTGCAAGACGCTGGTAAGACCAGACATGGATCACTGATCACAGGAATTGGGATGTGAAGTTGTGTTTACACCAGACGCTGGTAAGACCAGACATGGATCAGTGATCAGAGGAATTGGGATGTGAAGTTGTCTTTATACAAGACGCGGGTAAGACCAGACATGGATCACTGATCACAGGAATTGGGATGTGAAGTTGTGTTGACACCAGACGCTGGTAAGTCCAGACATGGATCAGTGATCAGAGGAATTGGGATGTGAAGTTGTCTTTATACAAGACGCGGGTAAGACCAGACATGGATCACTGATCACAGGAATTGGGATGTGAAGTTGTCTTTACACAGGACGCTGGTAAGACCAGACACGGATCACTAATCACAAGAATTGGGATGTGAAGTTGTCTTTACACAAGACGCTGGTCAGACCAGACATGGATCACTGATCTCAGGAATTGGGATGTGACGTTGTCTTTACACAAGACGCTGGTAAGACCAGACATGGATCCCTGATCACAGGAATTGGGATGTGAAGTTGTCTATACACAAGACGCTGGTAAGACCAGACATGGATCAGTGATCACAGGAATTGGGATGTGAAGTTGACTTTACACAAGACGCTGGTAAGACCAGACATGGATCACTGATCAGAGGAATTGGGATGTGAAGTTGACTTTACACAAGACGCTGGTAAGACCAGACATGGATCACTGATCACAGGAATTGGGATGTGAAGTTGTCTTTCTGCAAGACGCTGGTAAGACCAGACATGGATCACTGATCTCAGGAATTGGGATGTGAAGTAGTCTTTCTGCAAGACGCTGGTAAGACCAGACATGGATCAGTGATCACAGGAATTGGGATGTGAAGTTGACTTTACACAAGACGCTGGTAAGACCAGACATGGATCACTGATCACAGCAATTGGGATGTGAAGTTGTCTTTCTGCAAGACGCTGGTAAGACCAGACATGGATCACTGATCACAGGAATTGGGATGTGAAGTTGTCTTTCTGCAAGACGCTGGTAAGACCAGACATGGATCACTGATCACAGGAATTGGGATGTGAAGTTGTCTTTACACAGGACTCTGGTAAGACCAGACATGGATCAGTGATCACAGGAATTGGGATGTGAAGTTGTCTTTATACAAGACGCGGGTAAAACCAGACATGGATCACTGATCACAGGAATTGTTCAGTGAAGTTGTGTTTACACAAGACGCTGGTACGACCATACATGGATCACTGATCAGAGGAATTGGTATGTGAAGTTGTCTTTACACAAGACGCTGGTACGACCAGACATGGATCACTGATCAGAGGAATTGGGATGTGAAGTTGTGTTTACACAAGACGCTGGTAAGACCAGACATGGATCACTGATCAGAGGAATTGGGATGTGAAGTTGTGTTTACAGGAGACACTGGTCAGACCAGACATGGATCACTGATCACAGGAATTGGGATGTGAATTTGACTTTACACAGGACGCTGGTCAGACCAGACATGGATCACTGATCACAGGAATTGGGATGTGAATTTGACTTTACACAGGACGCTGGTCAGACCAGACATGGATCACGGGTCACAGGAATTGTGATGTGAAGTTGTCTTTACACAAGACGCTGGTAAGACCAGACATGGATCACTGATCAGAGGAATTTTTGATGTGAAGTTGTCTTAACACAAGACGCTGGTAAGACCAGACATGGATCACTGATCAGAGGAATTGGGATCTGAAGTTGTCTTTACACAAGACGCTGTTAAGACCAGACATGGATCACTGATCACAGGAATTGGGATGTGAAGTTGTCTTTCTGCAATACGCTGGTAAGACCAGACATGGATCACTGATCACAGGAATTGGGATGTGAAGTTGTGTTTACACCAGACGCTGGTAAGACCAGACATGGATCAGTGATCAGAGGAATTGGGATGTGAAGTTGTCTTTATACAAGACGCGGGTAAGACCAGACATGGATCACTGATCACAGGAATTGGGATGTGAAGTTGTGTTGACACCAGACGCTGGTAAGACCATACATGGATCACTGATCACAGGAATTGGGATGTGAAGTTGTCTTTACACAGGACGCTGGTAAGACCAGACACGGATCACTGATCACAAGAATTGGGATGTGAAGTTGTCTTTACACAAGACGCTGGTAAGACCAGACATGAATCAGTGATCAGAGGAATTGGGATGTTAAGTTGTCGTTACAGAAGACGCTGGTAAGACCAGAAATGGATCACTGATCACAGGAATTGGGATGTGAAGTTGTCTTTACAGAAGACGCTGGTAAGACCAGACATGGATCAGTGACCAGAGGAATAGGGAAGTTAAGTTGTCGTTACAGAAGATGCGGGTAAGACCAGACATGGATCACTGATCACAGGAATTGGGATGTGAAGTTGTCTTTACAAAAGAGGCTGGTAAGACCAGACATGGATCACTGATCACAGGAATTGGGATGTGACGTTGTCTTTACACAAGACGCTGGTAAGACCAGACATGGAACTCTGTTCACAGGAATTGGGATGTGAAGTTGTCTTTACACCAGACGCTGGTAAGACCAGACATGGATCACTGATCACAGGAATTGGGATGTGAAGTTGTCTATACACAAGACGCTGGTAAGACCAGACATGGATCAGTGATCACAAGAATTGGGATGTGAAGTTGTCTTTACACAAGACGCTGGTCAGACCAGACATGGATCAGTGATCACAGGAATTGGGATGTGAAGTTGTCTTTACACAAGACGCTGGTAAGACCAGACATGGATCAGTGATCACAAGAATTGGGATGTGAAGTTGTCTTTACACAAGACGCTGGTAAGACCAGACATGGATCAGTGATCAGAGGAATTGGGATGTTAAGTTGTCGTTACAGAAGACGCTGGTAAGACCAGACATGGATCACTGATCACAGGAATTGGGATGTGACGTTGTCTTTACCGAAGACGCTGGTAAGACCAGACATGTATCAGTGACCAGAGGAATTGGGAAGTTAAGTTGTCGTTACAGAAGATGCGGGTAAGACCAGACATGGATCACTGATCACAGGAATTGGGATGTGAAGTTGTCATTACAGAAGACGCTGGTAAGACCAGACATGTATCAGTGACCAGAGGAATTGGGAAGTTAAGTTGTCGTTACAGAAGATGCGGGTAAGACCAGACATGGATCACTGATCACAGGAATTGGGGTGTGAAGTTGTCATTACAGAAGACGCTGGTAAGACCAGACATGGATCAGTGACCAGAGGAATTGGGAAGTTAAGTTGTCGTTACAGAAGATGCGGGTAAGACCAGACATGGATCACTGATCAGAGGAATTGGGATGTGAAGTTGTCATTACACAAGAGGCTGGTAAGACCAGACATGGATCACTGATCACAGGAATTGGGATGTGACGTTGTCTTTACACAAGACGCTGGTAAGACCAGACATGGATCCCTGATCACAGGAATTGGGATGTGAAGTTGTCTTTACACCAGACGCTGGTAAGACCAGACATGGATCACTGATCACAGGAATTGGGATGTGAAGTTGTCTTTATACAGGACGCTGGTAAGACCAGACATGGATCACTGATCACAGGAATTGGGATGTGAAGTTGTCTTTATACAGGACGCTGGTAAGACCAGACATGGATCAGTGATCACAGGAATTGGGATGTGAAGTTGTCTTTACACAAGACGCTGGTAAGACCAGACATAGATCACTGATCAGAGGAATTGGGATGTGAAGTCGTCTTTACACAAGACGCTGTTAAGACCAGACATGGATCACTGATCAGAGGAATTGGGATGTGAAGTTGTCTTTACACAAGACGCTGGTAAGACCAGACATGGATCACTGATCAGAGGAATTGGGATGTGAAGTTGTCTTTACACAAGACGCTGGTTACGACCAGACATGGATCACTGATCAGAGGAATTGGGATGTGAAGTTGTCTTTACACAAGACGCTGGTAAGACCAGACATGGATCACTGATCACAGGAATTGGGATGTGAAGTTGTCTTTCTGCAAGACGCTGGTAAGACCAGACATGGATCACTGATCACAGGAATTGGGATGTGAAGTTGTGTTTACACCAGACGCTGGTAAGACCAGACATGGATCAGTGATCAGAGGAATTGGGATGTGAAGTTGTCTTTATACAAGACGCGGGTAAGACCAGACATGGATCACTGATCACAGGAATTGGGATGTGAAGTTGTGTTGACACCAGACGCTGGTAAGTCCAGACATGGATCAGTGATCAGAGGAATTGGGATGTGAAGTTGTCTTTATACAAGACGCGGGTAAGACCAGACATGGATCACTGATCACAGGAATTCGGATGTGAAGTTGTCTTTACACAGGACGCTGGTAAGACCAGACACGGATCACTAATCACAAGAATTGGGATGTGAAGTTGTCTTTACACAAGACGCTGGTCAGACCAGACATGGATCACTGATCTCAGGAATTGGGATGTGACGTTGTCTTTACACAAGACGCTGGTAAGACCAGACATGGATCCCTGATCACAGGAATTGGGATGTGAAGTTGTCTATACACAAGACGCTGGTAAGACCAGACATGGATCAGTGATCACAGGAATTGGGATGTGAAGTTGACTTTACACAAGACGCTGGTAAGACCAGACATGGATCACTGATCAGAGGAATTGGGATGTGAAGTTGACTTTACACAAGACGCTGGTAAGACCAGACATGGATCACTGATCACAGGAATTGGGATGTGAAGTTGTCTTTCTGCAAGACGCTGGTAAGACCAGACATGGATCACTGATCTCAGGAATTGGGATGTGAAGTTGTCTTTCTGCAAGACGCTGGTAAGACCAGACATGGATCAGTGATCACAGGAATTGGGATGTGAAGTTGACTTTACACAAGACGCTGGTAAGACCAGACATGGATCACTGATCACAGCAATTGGGATGTGAAGTTGTCTTTCTGCAAGACGCTGGTTAGACCAGACATGGATCACTGATCACAGGAATTGGGATGTGAAGTTGTCTTTCTGCAAGACGCTGGTAAGACCAGACATGGATCACTGATCACAGGAATTGGGATGTGAAGTTGTCTTTACACAGGACTCTGGTAAGACCAGACATGGATCAGTGATCACAGGAATTGGGATGTGAAGTTGTCTTTATACAAGACGCGGGTAAAACCAGACATGGATCACTGATCACAGGAATTGTTCAGTGAAGTTGTGTTTACACAAGACGCTGGTACGACCATACATGGATCACTGATCAGAGGAATTGGTATGTGAAGTTGTCTTTACACAAGACGCTGGTACGACCAGACATGGATCACTGATCAGAGGAATTGGGATGTGAAGTTGTGTTTACACAAGACGCTGGTAAGACCAGACATGGATCACTGATCAGAGGAATTGGGATGTGAAGTTGTGTTTACAGGAGACACTGGTCAGACCAGACATGGATCACTGATCACAGGAATTGGGATGTGAATTTGACTTTACACAGGACGCTGGTCAGACCAGACATGGATCACTGATCACAGGAATTGGGATGTGAATTTGACTTTACACAGGACGCTGGTCAGACCAGACATGGATCACGGGTCACAGGAATTGTGATGTGAAGTTGTCTTTACACAAGACGCTGGTAAGACCAGACATGGATCACTGATCAGAGGAATTTTTGATGTGAAGTTGTCTTAACACAAGACGCTGGTAAGACCAGACATGGATCACTGATCAGAGGAATTGGGATCTGAAGTTGTCTTTACACAAGACGCTGTTAAGACCAGACATGGATCACTGATCACAGGAATTGGGATGTGAAGTTGTCTTTCTGCAATACGCTGGTAAGACCAGACATGGATCACTGATCACAGGAATTGGGATGTGAAGTTGTGTTTACACCAGACGCTGGTAAGACCAGACATGGATCAGTGATCAGAGGAATTGGGATGTGAAGTTGTCTTTATACAAGACGCGGGTAAGACCAGACATGGATCACTGATCACAGGAATTGGGATGTGAAGTTGTGTTGACACCAGACGCTGGTAAGACCATACATGGATCACTGATCACAGGAATTGGGATGTGAAGTTGTCTTTACACAGGACGCTGGTAAGACCAGACACGGATCACTGATCACAAGAATTGGGATGTGAAGTTGTCTTTACACAAGACGCTGGTAAGACCAGACATGAATCAGTGATCAGAGGAATTGGGATGTTAAGTTGTCGTTACAGAAGACGCTGGTAAGACCAGAAATGGATCACTGATCACAGGAATTGGGATGTGAAGTTGTCTTTACAGAAGACGCTGGTAAGACCAGACATGGATCAGTGACCAGAGGAATAGGGAAGTTAAGTTGTCGTTACAGAAGATGCGGGTAAGACCAGACATGGATCACTGATCACAGGAATTGGGATGTGAAGTTGTCTTTACAAAAGAGGCTGGTAAGACGAGACATGGATCACTGATCACAGGAATTGGGATGTGACGTTGTCTTTACACAAGACGCTGGTAAGACCAGACATGGAACTCTGTTCACAGGAATTGGGATGTGAAGTTGTCTTTACACCAGACGCTGGTAAGACCAGACATGGATCACTGATCACAGGAATTGGGATGTGAAGTTGTCTATACACAAGACGCTGGTAAGACCAGACATGGATCAGTGATCAGAGGAATTGGGATGTGAAGTTGACTTTACACAAGACGCTGGTAAGACCAGACATGGATCACTGATCAGAGGAATTGGGATGTGAAGTTGACTTTACACAAGACGCTGGTAAGACCAGACATGGATCACTGATCACAGGAATTGGGATGTGAAGTTGTCTTTCTGCAAGACGCTGGTAAGACCAGACATGGATCACTGATCACAGGAATTGGGATGTGAAGTTGTCTTTCTGCAAGACGCTGGTAAGACCAGACATGGATCACTGATCCCAGGAATTGGGATGTGAAGTTGACTTTACACAGGACGCTGGTAAGACCAGACATGGATCACTGATCACAGGAATTGGGATGTGAAGTTGACTTTATACAGGACGCTGGTAAGACCAGACATGGATCACTGATCACTGGAATTGGGATGTGAAGTTGTCTTTACAGAAGACGCTGGTCAGACCAGACATGGATCACTGATCAGAGGAATTGTTCTGTGAAGTTGTCTTTATACAAGACGCTGGTAAGACCAGACATGGATCAGTGATCACAGGAATTGTGATGTGAAGTTGACTTTACACAAGACGCTGGTAAGACCAGACATGGATCAGTGATCACAGGAATTGGGATCTGAAGTTGACTTTACACAAGACGCTGGTCAGACCAGACATGGATCACTGATCAGAGGAATTGGGATGTGAAGTTGTCTTTACAGAAGACGCTGGTAGGACCAGACATGGATCACTGATCAGAGGAATAGGGATGTGAAGTTGACTTTACACAAGACGCTGGTAAGACCAGACATGGATCACTGATCAGAGGAATTGGGATGTTAAGTTGTGTTTACAGGAGACACTGGTCAGACCATACATGGATCACTGATCACAGGAATTGGGATGTGAATTTGACTTTACACAGGACGCTGGTCAGACCAGACATGGATCACTGATCAGAGGAATTGGGATGTGAAGTTGTCTTTACAGAAGACGCTGGTAAGACCTGACATGGATCACTGGTCACAGGAATTGGGATGTGAAGTTGTCTTTACAGAAGACGCTGGTAAGACCAGACATGGATCACTGATCAGAGGAATTGGGATGTGAAGTTGTCTTTATACAGGACGCTGGTAAGACCAGACATGGATCACTGATCACAGGAATTGGGATGTGAAGTTGTCTTTACACAAGACGCTGGTAAGACCAGACATGGATCAGTGATCACAAGAATTGGGATGTGAAGTTGTCTTTACACAAGACGCTGGTAAGACCAGACATGGATTAGTGATCAGAGGAATTCGGATGTTAAGTTGTTGTTACAGAAGACGCTGGTAAGACCAGACATGGATCACTGATCACGGGAATTGGGATGTGAAGTTGTCTTTACACAAGACGCTGGTAAGACCAGACATGGATCACTGATAACAGGAATTGGGATGTGAATTTGTCTTTACAGAAGACGCGGGTAAGACCAGACATGGATTACTGATCACAGGAATTGGGATGTGAAGTTGTCTTTACAGAAGACGCGGGTAATACCAGACATGGATCACTGATCACAAGAATTGGGATGTGAAGTTGTGTTGACACCATACGCTTGTAAGACCAGACATGGATCACTGATCACAGGAATTGTTCTGGGAAGTTGACTTTACACAGGACGCTGGTAGGACCAGACATGGATCACTGATCAGAGGAATTGGGATGTGAAGTTGACTTTACACAAGACGTTGGTAAGACCGGACATGGATCACTGATCAGAGGAATTGGGATGTGAAGTTGACTTTACCCAAAACGCTGGTAATACCAGACATGGATCACTGATCAGAGGAATTGGGATGTGAAGTTGTCTTTACAGGAGACAGTGGTCAGACCATACATGGATCACTGATCACAGGAATTGGGATGTGAATTTGACTTTACACAGGAAGCTGGTCAGACCAGACATGGATCACTGATCAGAGGAATTGGGATGTGAAGTTGTCTTTACAGAAGACGCTGGTAAGACCAGACATGGATCACTGATCAGAGGAATTGGGATGTGAAGTTGTCTTTACAGAAGTCGCTGGTAAGACCAGACCTGGATCACTGATCACAGGAATTGGGATGTGACGTTGTCTTTACACAAGACGCTGGTCAGACCAGACATGGATCACTGATCAGAGGAATTGTTCTGTGAAGTTGTCTTTATACAAGACGCTGGTAAGACCAGACATGGATCAGTGATCACAGGAATTGGGATGTGAAGTTGACTTTACACAAGACGCTGGTAAGACCAGACATGGATCAGTGATCAGAGGAATTGGGATGTGAAGTTGTCTTTATACAAGACGCTGGTAGGACCAGACATGGATCACTGATCAGAGGAATTGGGATGTGAAGTTGACTTTACACAAGACGCTGGTAAGACCAGACATGGATCACTGATCACAGGAATTGGGATGTGAAGTTGTCTTTACACCAGACGCTGGTAAGACCAGACATGGATCACTGATCACTGGAATTGGGATGTGAAGTTGTCTATACACAAGACGCTGGTAAGACCAGACATGGATCAGTGATCAGAGGAATTGGGATGTGAAGTTGACTTTACACAAGACGCTGGTAAGACCAGACATGGATCACTGATCAGAGGAATTGGGATGTGAAGTTGACTTTACACAAGACGCTGGTAAGACCAGACATGGATCACTGATCACAGGAATTGGGATGTGAATTTGACTTTACACAGGACGCTGGTCAGACCAGACATGGATCACTGATCACAGGAATTGGGATGTGAAGTTATCTTTACAGAAGACGCTGGTAAGACCAGACATGGATCACTGATCAGAGGAATTGGGATGTGAAGTTGTCTTTACAGAACACGCTGGTAAGACCAGACATGGATCACTGATCACAGGAATTGGGATGTGAAGTTGTCATTACACAAGAGGCTGGTAAGACCAGACATGGATCACTGATCACAGGAATTGGGATGTGACGTTGTCTTTACACAAGACGCTGGTAAGACCAGACATGGATCAGTGATCAGAGGAATTGGGATGTGAAGTTGACTTTACACAAGACGCTGGTAAGACCAGACATGCATCACTGATCAGAGGAATTGGGATGTGAAGTTGACTTTACACAAGACGCTGGTAAGACCAGACATGGATCACTGATCACAGGAATTGGGATGTGAAGTTGTCTTTCTGCAAGACGCTGGTAAAACCAGACATGGATCACTGATCACAGGAATTGGGATGTGAAGTTGTGTTTACACAAGACGCGGGTAAGACCAGACATGGATCAGTGATCACAGGAATTCGGATGTGAAGTTGTGTTTCCACCAGACGCTGGTAAGACCAGACATGGATCACTGATCACAGGAATTGGGATGTTAAGTTGTGTTTACACCAGACCCTGGTAAGACCAGACATGGATCACTGATCAGAGGAATTGGGATCTGAAGTTGTCTTTACAGAAGACGCTGGAAAGACCAGACATGGATCAGTGACCAGAGGAATAGGGAAGTTAAGTTGTCGTTACAGAAGATGCGGGTAAGACCAGACATGGATCACTGATCACAGGAATTGGGATGTGAAGTTGTCTTTACACAAGAGGCTGGTAAGACCAGACATGGATCACTGATCACAGGAATTGGGATGTGACGTTGTCTTTACACAAGACGCTGGTCAGACCAGACATGGATCACTGATCAGAGGAATTGTTCTGTGAAGTTGTCTTTATACAAGACGCAGGTAAGAGCAGACATGGATCAGTGATCACAGGAATTGGGATGTGAAGTTGACTTTACACAAGACGCTGGTAAGACCAGACATGGATCAGTGATCAGAGGAATTGGGATGTGAAGTTGTCTTTATACAAGACGCTGGTAGGACCAGACATGGATCACTGATCACAGGAATTGTGATGTGAAGTTGTCTTTACAGAAGACGCTGGTAAGACCAGACATGGATCACTGATCACAGGAATTGGGATGTGAAGTTGTCTTTACACCAGACGCTGGTAAGACCAGACATGGATCACTGATCACAGGAATTGGGATGTGAAGTTGTCTATACACAAGACGCTGGTAAGACCAGACATGGATCAGTGATCAGAGGAATTGGGATGTGAAGTTGACTTTACACAAGACGCTGGTAAGACCAGACATGGATCACTGATCAGAGGAATTGGGATGTGAAGTTGACTTTACACAAGACGCTGGTAAGACCAGACATGGATCACTGATCACAGGAATTGGGATGTGAATTTGACTTTACACAGGAGGCTGGTCAGACCAGACATGGATCACTGATCAGAGGAATTGGGATGTGAAGTTGTCATTACACAAGAGGCTGGTAAGACCAGACATGGATCACTGATCACAGGAATTGGGATGTGACGTTGTCTTTACACAAGACGCTGGTAAGACCAGACATGGATCAGTGATCAGAGGAATTGGGATGTGAAGTTGACTTTACACAAGACGCTGGTAAGACCAGATATGGATCACTGATCAGAGGAATTGGGATGTGAAGTTGACTTTACACAAGACGCTGGTAAGACCAGACATGGATCACTGATCACAGGAATTGGGATGTGAAGTTGTCTTTCTGCAAGACGCTGGTAAAACCAGACATGGATCACTGATCACAGGAATTGGGATGTGAAGTTGTGTTTACACAAGACGCGGGTAAGACCAGACATGGATCAGTGATCACAGGAATTCGGATGTGAAGTTGTGTTTCCACCAGACGCTGGTAAGACCAGACATG
Source organism: Hypanus sabinus (assembly GCF_030144855.1). Classification (NCBI taxonomy): domain Eukaryota; kingdom Metazoa; phylum Chordata; class Chondrichthyes; order Myliobatiformes; family Dasyatidae; genus Hypanus; species Hypanus sabinus. The sequence goes on from NC_082736.1 coordinate 3,877,789, forward strand.
GATCACTGATCACAGGAATTGGGAAGTGAAGTTGTGTTTACACCAGACCCTGGTAAGACCAGACATCGATCACTGATCACAGGAATTGGGATGTGAAGTTGACTTTACACAAGACGCTGGTAAGACCAGACATGGATCACTGATCACAGGAATTGGGATGTGAATTTGACTTTACACAAGACGCTGGTAAGAACAGACATGGATCACTGATCACAGGAATTGGGATGTGAAGTTGTGTTTACACCAGACGCTGGTAAGACCAGACATGGATCAGTGATCAGAGGAATTGGGATGTGAAGTTGTCTTTATACAAGACGCGGGTAAGACCAGACATGGATCACTGATCACAGGAATTGGGATGTGAAGTTGTGTTGACAACAGACGCTGGTAAGACCAGACATGGATCACTGATCACAGGAATTGGGATGTGAAGTTGTCTTTACACAGGACGCTGGTAAGACCAGACACGGATCACTGATCACAAGAATTGGGATGTGAAGTTGTCTTTACACAAGACGCTGGTAAGACCAGACATGGATCAGTGACCAGAGGAATAGGGAAGTTAAGTTGTCGTTACAGAAGATGCGGGTAAGACCAGACATGGATCACTGATCACAGGAATTGGGATGTGAAGTTGTCTTTACACAAGAGGCTGGTAAGACCAGACAGGGATCACTGATCACAGGAATTGGGATGTGACGTTGTCTTTACACAAGACGCTGGTCAGACCAGACATGGATCACTGATCAGAGGAATTGTTCTGTGAAGTTGTCTTTATACAAGACGCTGGTAAGACCAGACATGGATCAGTGATCAGAGGAATTGGGATGTGAAGTTGTCTTTACACAAGACGCTGGTAAGACCAGACATGGATCACTGATCACAGGAATTGGGATGTGAAGTTGTGTTTACACCAGACGGTGGTAAGACCAGACATGGATCAGTGATCAGAGGAATTGGGATGTGAAGTTGTCTTTATACAAGACGCGGCTAAGACCAGACATGGATCACTGATCACAGGAATTGGGATGTGAAGTTGTGTTGACACCAGACGCTGGTAAGACCATACATGTATCACTGATAACAGGAATTGGGATGTGAAGTTGTCTTTACACAGGATGCTGGTAAGACCAGACACGGATCACTGATCACAAGAATTGGGATGTGAAGTTGTCTTTACACAAGACGCTGGTAAGACCAGACATGAATCAGTGATCAGAGGAATTGGGATGTTAAGTTGTCGTTACAGAAGACGCTGGTAAGACCAGAAATGGATCACTGATCACAGGAATTGGGATGTGAAGTTGTCTTTACAGAAGACGCTGGTAAGACCAGACATGGATCAGTGACCAGAGGAATAGGGAAGTTAAGTTGTCGTTACAGAAGATGCGGGTAAGACCAGACATGGATCACTGATCACAGGAATTGGGATGTGAAGTTGTCTTTACACAAGAGGCTGGTAAGACCAGACATGGATCACTGATCACAGGAATTGGGATGTGAAGTTGTCTTTACACCAGACGCTGGTAAGACCAGACATGGATCACTGATCACAGGAATTGGGATGTGAATTTGTCTATACACAAGACGCTGGTAAGACCAGACATGGATCAGTGATCAGAGGAATTGGGATGTGAAGTTGACTTTACACAAGACGCTGGTAAGACCAGACATGGATCACTGATCAGAGGAATTGGGATGTGAAGTTGACTTTACACAAGACGCTGGTAAGACCAGACATGGATCACTGATCACAGGAATTGGGATGCGAAGTTGTCTTTCTGCAAGACGCTGGTAAGACCAGACATGGATCACTGATCACAGGAATTGGGATGTGAAGTTGTCTTTCTGCAAGACGCTGGTAAGACCAGACATGGATCACTGATCCCAGGAATTGGGATGTGAAGTTGTCTTTACACCGGACTCTGGTAAGACCAGACATGGATCAGTGATCACAGGAATTGGGATGTGAAGTTGTTTTTATACAAGACGCGGGTAAAACCAGACATGGATTACTGATCACAGGAATTGGGATGTGAAGTTGTGTTTCCACCAGACGCTGGTAAGACCAGACATGGATCCCTGATCACAGGAATTGGGATGTGAAGTTGTCTTTATACAAGACGCTGGTAAGACCAGACATGGATCACTGATCACAGGAATTGTTCAGTGAATTTGTGTTTACACAAGACGCTGGTAAGAGCAGACATGGATCACTGATCAGAGGAATTGGGATGTGAAGTTGTCTTTACAGGAGACACTGGTCAGACCAGACATGGATCACTGATCACAGGAATTGGGATGTGAATTTGACTTTACACAGGACGCTGGTAAGACCAGACATGGATCACTGATCACAGGAATTGGGATGTGAAGTTGACTTTACACAGGACGCAGGGAAGACCAGACATGGATCACTGATCACTGGAATTGGGATGTGAAGTTGTCTTTACAGAAGAGGCTGGTCAGACCAGACATGGATCACTGATCAGAGGAATTGTGATGTGAAGTTGTCTTTACAGAAGAGGCTGGTCAGACCAGACATGGATCACTGATCACAGGAATTGTGATGTGAAGTTGTCTTTACACAAGACGCTGGTCAGACCAGACATGGATCACTGATCACAGGAATTGGGATGTGAAGTTGACTTTACACAAGACGCTGGTAAGACCAGACATGGATCAGTGATCACAGGAATTGGGATGTGAAGTTGACTTTACACAAGACGCTGGTAAGACCAGACATGGATCAGTGATCAGAGGAATTGGGATGTGAAGTTGTCTTTATACAAGACGCTGGTAGGACCAGACATGGATCACTGATCAGAGGAATTGGGATGTGAAGTTGACTTTACACAAGACGCTGGTAAGACCAGAAATGGATCACTGATCAGAGGAATTGGGATGTGAAGTTGTCTTTACAGAAGACACTGGTCAGACCATACATGGATCACTGATCACAGGAATTGGGATGTGAATTTGACTTTACACAGGACGCTGGTCAGACCAGACATGGATCACTGATCAGAGGAATTGGGATGTGAAGTTGTCTTTACAGAAGACGCTGGTAAGACCAGACATGGATCACTGATCAGAGGAATTGGGATGTGAAGTTGTCTTTACAGAAGACGCTGGTAAGACCAGACATGGATCACTGATCACAGGAATTGGGATGTGAAGTTGTCTTTATACAGGACGCTGGTAAGACCAGACATGGATCAGTGATCTCAGGAATTGGGATGTGAAGTTGTCTTTCTGCAAGACGCTGGTAAGACCAGACATGGATCACTGATCAGAGGAATTGGGATGTGAAGTTGTCTTTATACAAGACGCTGGTAAGACCAGACATGGATCACTGATCACAGGAATTGGGATGTGAAGTTGTCATTACACAAGACGCTGGTAAGACCAGACATGGATCACTGATCACAGGAATTGGGATGTGAAGTTGTGTTTACACCAGACGCTGGTAAGACCAGACATGGATCAGTGATCAGAGGAATTGGGATGTGAAGTTGTCTTTATACAAGACGCGGCTAAGACCAGACATGGATCACTGATCACAGGAATTGGGATGTGAAGTTGTGTTGACACCAGACGCTGGTAAGACCATACATGGATCACTGATCACAGGAATTGGGATGTGAAGTTGTCTTTACACAGGATGCTGGTAAGACCAGACACGGATCACTGATCACAAGAATTGGGATGTGAAGTTGTCTTTACACAAGACGCTGGTAAGACCAGACATGAATCAGTGATCAGAGGAATTGGGATCTTAAGTTGTCGTTACAGAAGACGCTGGTAAGACCAGAAATGGATCACTGATCACAGGAATTGGGATGCGAAGTTGTCTTTACAGAAGACGCTGGTAAGACCAGACATGGATCAGTGACCAGAGGAATAGGGAAGTTAAGTTGTCGTTACAGAAGATGCGGGTAAGACCAGACATGGATCACTGATCACAGGAATTGGGATGTGAAGTTGTCTTTACACAAGACGCTGGTAAGACCAGACATGGATCACTGATCACAGGAATTGGGATGTGAAGTTGTCTTTACACCAGACGCTGGTAAGACCAGACATGGAACTCTGTTCACAGGAATTGGGATGTGAAGTTGTCTTTACACCAGACGCTGGTAAGACCAGACATGGATCACTGATCACAGGAATTGGGATGTGAATTTGTCTATACACAAGACGCTGGTAAGACCAGACATGGATCAGTGATCAGAGGAATTGGGATGTGAAGTTGACTTTACACAAGACGCTGGTAAGACCAGACATGGATCACTGATCAGAGGAATTGGGATGTGAAGTTGACTTTACACAAGACGCTGGTAAGACCAGAAATGGATCACTGATCACAGGAATTGGGATGTGAAGTTGTCTTTCTGCAAGACGCTGGTAAGACCAGACATGGATCACTGATCAGAGGAATTGGGATGTGAAGTTGTCTTTCTGCAAGACGCTGGTAAGACCAGACATGGATCACTGATCCCAGGAATTGGGATGTGAAGTTGTCTTTACACCGGACTCTGGTAAGACCAGACATGGATCAGTGATCACAGGAATTGGGATGTGAAGTTGTTTTTATACAAGACGCGGGTAAAACCAGACATGGATTACTGATCACAGGAATTGGGATGTGAAGTTGTGTTTCCACCAGACGCTGGTAAGACCAGACATGGATCCCTGATCACAGGAATTGGGATGTGAAGTTGTCTTTATACAAGACGCTGGTAAGACCAGACATGGATCACTGATCACAGGAATTGTTCAGTGAATTTGTGTTTACACAAGACGCTGGTAAGAGCAGACATGGATCACTGATCAGAGGAATTGGGATGTGAAGTTGTCTTTACAGGAGACACTGGTCAGACCAGACTTGGATCACTGATCACAGGAATTGGGATGTGAATTTGACTTTACACAGGACGCTGGTAAGACCAGACATGGATCACTGATCACAGGAATTGGGATGTGAAGTTGACTTTACACAGGACGCTGGTAAGACCAGACATGGATCACTGATCACTGGAATTGGGATGTGAAGTTGTCTTTACAGAAGAGGCTGGTCAGACCAGACATGGATCACTGATCACAGGAATTGTTCTGTGAAGTTGTCTTTATACAAGACGCTGGTAAGACCAGACATGGATCAGTGATCACAGGAATTGGGATGTGAAGTTGACTTTACACAAGACGCTGGTAAGACCAGACATGGATCAGTGATCACAGGAATTGGGATGTGAAGTTGACTTTACACAAGACGCTGGTAAGACCAGACATGGATCAGTGATCAGAGGAATTGGGATGTGAAGTTGTCTTTATACAAGACGCTGGTAGGACCAGACATGGATCACTGATCAGAGGAATTGGGATGTGAAGTTGACTTTACACAAGACGCTGGTAAGACCAGACATGGATCACTGATCAGAGGAATTGGGATGTGAAGTTGTCTTTACAGAAGACACTGGTCAGACCATACATGGATCACTGATCACAGGAATTGGGATGTGAATTTGACTTTACACAGGACGCTGGTCAGACCAGACATGGATCACTGATCAGAGGAATTGGGATGTGAAGTTGTCTTTACAGAAGACGCTGGTAAGACCAGACATGGATCACTGATCAGAGGAATTGGGATGTGAAGTTGTCTTTACAGAAGACGCTGGTAAGACCAGACATGGATCACTGATCACAGGAATTGGGATGTGAAGTTGTCTTTATACAGGACGCTGGTAAGACCAGACATGGATCAGTGATCTCAGGAATTGGGATGTGAAGTTGTCTTTCTGCAAGACGCTGGTAAGACCAGACATGGATCAGTGACCAGAGGAATAGGGAAGTTAAGTTGTCGTTACAGAAGATGCGGGTAAGACCAGACATGGATCACTGATCACAGGAATTGGGATGTGAAGTTGTCTTTACACAAGACGCTGGTAAGACCAGACATGGATCACTGATCACAGGAATTGGGATGTGAAGTTGTGTTTACACCAGACGCTGGTAAGACCAGACATGGATCAGTGATCAGAGGAATTGGGATGTGAAGTTGTCTTTATACAAGACGCGGCTAAGACAAGACATGGATCACTGATCACAGGAATTGGGATGTGAAGTTGTGTTGACACCAGACGCTGGTAAGACCATACATGGATCACTGATCACAGGAATTGGGATGTGAAGTTGTCTTTACACAGGATGCTGGTAAGACCAGACACGGATCACTGATCACAAGAATTGGGATGTGAAGTTGTCTTTACACAAGACGCTGGTAAGACCAGACATGAATCAGTGATCAGAGGAATTGGGATGTTAAGTTGTCGTTACAGAAGACGCTGGTAAGACCAGAAATGGATCACTGATCACAGGAATTGGGATGTGAAGTTGTCTTTACAGAAGACGCTGGTAAGACCAGACATGGATCAGTGACCAGAGGAATAGGGAAGTTAAGTTGTCGTTACAGAAGATGCGGGTAAGACCAGACATGGATCACTGATCACAGGAATTGGGATGTGAAGTTGTCTTTACACAAGAGGCTGGTAAGACCAGACATGGATCACTGATCACAGGAATTGGGATGTGACGTTGTCTTTACACAAGACGCTGGTAAGACCAGACATGGAACTCTGTTCACAGGAATTGGGATGTGAAGTTGTCTTTACACCAGACGCTGGTAAGACCAGACATGGATCACTGATCACAGGAATTGGGATGTGAATTTGTCTATACACAAGACGCTGGTAAGACCAGACATGGATCAGTGATCAGAGGAATTGGGATGTGAAGTTGACTTTACACAAGACGCTGGTAAGACCAGACATGGATCACTGATCAGAGGAATTGGGATGTGAAGTTGACTTTACACAAGACGCTGGTAAGACCAGAAATGGATCACTGATCACAGGAATTGGGATGTGAAGTTGTCTTTCTGCAAGACGCTGGTAAGACCAGACATGGATCACTGATCAGAGGAATTGGGATGTGAAGTTGTCTTTCTGCAAGACGCTGGTAAGACCAGACATGGATCACTGATCCCAGGAATTGGGATGTGAAGTTGTCTTTACACCGGACTCTGGTAAGACCAGACATGGATCAGTGATCACAGGAATTGGGATGTGAAGTTGTTTTTATACAAGACGCGGGTAAAACCAGACATGGATTACTGATCACAGGAATTGGGATGTGAAGTTGTGTTTCCACCAGACGCTGGTAAGACCAGACATGGATCCCTGATCACAGGAATTGGGATGTGAAGTTGTCTTTATACAAGACGCTGGTAAGACCAGACATGGATCACTGATCACAGGAATTGTTCAGTGAATTTGTGTTTACACAAGACGCTGGTAAGAGCAGACATGGATCACTGATCAGAGGAATTGGGATGTGAAGTTGTCTTTACAGGAGACACTGGTCAGACCAGACTTGGATCACTGATCACAGGAATTGGGATGTGAATTTGACTTTACACAGGACGCTGGTAAGACCAGACATGGATCACTGATCACAGGAATTGGGATGTGAAGTTGACTTTACACAGGACGCTGGTAAGACCAGACATGGATCACTGATCACTGGAATTGGGATGTGAAGTTGTCTTTACAGAAGAGGCTGGTCAGACCAGACATGGATCACTGATCACAGGAATTGTTCTGTGAAGTTGTCTTTATACAAGACGCTGGTAAGACCAGACATGGATCAGTGATCAGAGGAATTGGGATGTGAAGTTGTCTTTACAGAAGACACTGGTCAGACCATACATGGATCACTGATCACAGGAATTGGGATGTGAATTTGACTTTACACAGGACGCTGGTCAGACCAGACATGGATCACTGATCAGAGGAATTGGGATGTGAAGTTGTCTTTACAGAAGACGCTGGTAAGACCAGACATGGATCACTGATCAGAGGAATTGGGATGTGAAGTTGTCTTTACAGAAGACGCTGGTAAGACCAGACATGGATCACTGATCACAGGAATTGGGATGTGAAGTTGTCTTTATACAGGACGCTGGTAAGACCAGACATGGATCAGTGATCTCAGGAATTGGGATGTGAAGTTGTCTTTCTGCAAGACGCTGGTAAGACCAGACATGGATCAGTGACCAGAGGAATAGGGAAGTTAAGTTGTCGTTACAGAAGATGCGGGTAAGACCAGACATGGATCACTGATCACAGGAATTGGGATGTGAAGTTGTCTTTACACAAGACGCTGGTAAGACCAGACATGGATCACTGATCACAGGAATTGGGATGTGAAGTTGTGTTTACACCAGACGCTGGTAAGACCAGACATGGATCAGTGATCAGAGGAATTGGGATGTGAAGTTGTCTTTATACAAGACGCGGCTAAGACAAGACATGGATCACTGATCACAGGAATTGGGATGTGAAGTTGTGTTGACACCAGACGCTGGTAAGACCATACATGGATCACTGATCACAGGAATTGGGATGTGAAGTTGTCTTTACACAGGATGCTGGTAAGACCAGACACGGATCACTGATCACAAGAATTGGGATGTGAAGTTGTCTTTACACAAGACGCTGGTAAGACCAGACATGAATCAGTGATCAGAGGAATTGGGATGTTAAGTTGTCGTTACAGAAGACGCTGGTAAGACCAGAAATGGATCACTGATCACAGGAATTGGGATGTGAAGTTGTCTTTACAGAAGACGCTGGTAAGACCAGACATGGATCAGTGACCAGAGGAATAGGGAAGTTAAGTTGTCGTTACAGAAGATGCGGGTAAGACCAGACATGGATCACTGATCACAGGAATTGGGATGTGAAGTTGTCTTTACACAAGAGGCTGGTAAGACCAGACATGGATCACTGATCACAGGAATTGGGATGTGACGTTGTCTTTACACAAGACGCTGGTAAGACCAGACATGGAACTCTGTTCACAGGAATTGGGATGTGAAGTTGTCTTTACACCAGACGCTGGTAAGACCAGACATGGATCACTGATCACAGGAATTGGGATGTGAATTTGTCTATACACAAGACGCTGGTAAGACCAGACATGGATCAGTGATCAGAGGAATTGGGATGTGAAGTTGACTTTACACAAGACGCTGGTAAGACCAGACATGGATCACTGATCAGAGGAATTGGGATGTGAAGTTGACTTTACACAAGACGCTGGTAAGACCAGAAATGGATCACTGATCACAGGAATTGGGATGTGAAGTTGTCTTTCTGCAAGACGCTGGTAAGACCAGACATGGATCACTGATCAGAGGAATTGGGATGTGAAGTTGTCTTTCTGCAAGACGCTGGTAAGACCAGACATGGATCACTGATCCCAGGAATTGGGATGTGAAGTTGTCTTTACACCGGACTCTGGTAAGACCAGACATGGATCAGTGATCACAGTAATTGGGATGTGAAGTTGTTTTTATACAAGACGCGGGTAAAACCAGACATGGATTACTGATCACAGGAATTGGGATGTGAAGTTGTGTTTCCACCAGACGCTGGTAAGACCAGACATGGATCCCTGATCACAGGAATTGGGATGTGAAGTTGTCTTTATACAAGACGCTGGTAAGACCAGACATGGATCACTGATCACAGGAATTGTTCAGTGAATTTGTGTTTACACAAGACGCTGGTAAGAGCAGACATGGATCACTGATCAGAGGAATTGGGATGTGAAGTTGTCTTTACAGGAGACACTGGTCAGACCAGACTTGGATCACTGATCACAGGAATTGGGATGTGAATTTGACTTTACACAGGACGCTGGTAAGACCAGACATGGATCACTGATCACAGGAATTGGGATGTGAAGTTGACTTTACACAGGACGCTGGTAAGACCAGACATGGATCACTGATCACTGGAATTGGGATGTGAAGTTGTCTTTACAGAAGAGGCTGGTCAGACCAGACATGGATCACTGATCACAGGAATTGTTCTGTGAAGTTGTCTTTATACAAGACGCTGGTAAGACCAGACATGGATCAGTGATCACAGGAATTGGGATGTGAAGTTGACTTTACACAAGACGCTGGTAAGACCAGACATGGATCAGTGATCACAGGAATTGGGATGTGAAGTTGACTTTACACAAGACGCTGGTAAGACCAGACATGGATCAGTGATCAGAGGAATTGGGATGTGAAGTTGTCTTTATACAAGACGCTGGTAGGACCAGACATGGATCACTGATCAGAGGAATTGGGATGTGAAGTTGACTTTACACAAGACGCTGGTAAGACCAGACATGGATCACTGATCAGAGGAATTGGGATGTGAAGTTGTCTTTACAGAAGACACTGGTCAGACCATACATGGATCACTGATCACAGGAATTGGGATGTGAATTTGACTTTACACAGGACGCTGGTCAGACCAGACATGGATCACTGATCAGAGGAATTGGGATGTGAAGTTGTCTTTACAGAAGACGCTGGTAAGACCAGACATGGATCACTGATCAGAGGAATTGGGATGTGAAGTTGTCTTTACAGAAGACGCTGGTAAGACCAGACATGGATCACTGATCACAGGAATTGGGATGTGAAGTTGTCTTTATACAGGACGCTGGTAAGACCAGACATGGATCAGTGATCTCAGGAATTGGGATGTGAAGTTGTCTTTCTGCAAGACGCTGGTAAGACCAGACATGGATCACTGATCAGAGGAATTGGAATGTGAAGTTGTCTTTATACAAGACGCTGGTAAGACCAGACATGGATCACTGATCACAGGAATTGGGATGTGAAGTTGTTTTGACACCAGACGCTGGTAAGACCATACATGGATCACTGATCACAAGAATTGGGATGTGAAGTTGTCTTTACACAAGACGCTGGTAAGACCAGACATGAATCAGTGATCAGAGGAATTGGGATGTTAAGTTGTCGTTACAGAAGACGCTGGTAAGACCAGAAATGGATCACTGATCACAGGAATTGGGATGTGAAGTTGTCTTTACAGAAGACGCTGGTAAGACCAGACATGGATCAGTGACCAGAGGAATAGGGAAGTTAAGTTGTCGTTACAGAAGATGCGGGTAAGACCAGACATGGATCACTGATCACAGGAATTGGGATGTGAAGTTGTCTTTACACAAGACGCTGGTAAGACCAGACATGGATCGCTGATCACAGGAACTGGGATGTGAAGTTGTGTTTACACCAGACGCTGGTAAGACCAGACATGGATCAGTGATCAGAGGAATTGGGATGTGAAGTTGTCTTTATACAAGACGCGGCTAAGACCAGACATGGATCACTGATCACAGGAATTGGGATGTGAAGTTGTGTTGACACCAGACGCTGGTAAGACCATACATGGATCACTGATCACAGGAATTGGGATGTGAAGTTGTCTTTACACAGGATGCTGGTAAGACCAGACACGGATCACTGATCACAAGAATTGGGATGTGAAGTTGTCTTTACACAAGACGCTGGTAAGACCAGACATGAATCAGTGATCAGAGGAATTGGGATGTTAAGTTGTCGTTACAGAAGACGCTGGTAAGACCAGAAATGGATCAGTGACCAGAGGAATAGGGAAGTTAAGTTTTCTTTACAGAAGATGCGGGTAAGACCAGACATGGATCACTGATCACAGGAATTGGGATGTGAAGTTGTCTTTACAGAAGACGCTGGTAAGACCAGACATGGATCAGTGACCAGAGGAATAGGGAAGTTAAGTTGTCTTTACAGAAGATGCGGGTAAGACCAGACATGGATCACTGATCACAGGAATTGGGATGTGAAGTTGTCTTTACACAAGACGCTGGTAAGACCAGACATGGATCACTGATCACAGGAATTGGGATGTGACGTTGTCTTTACACAAGACGCTGGTAAGACCAGACATGGAACTCTGTTCACAGGAATTGGGATGTGAAGTTGTCTTTACACCAGACGCTGGTAAGACCAGACATGGATCACTGATCACAGGAATTGGGATGTGAATTTGTCTATACACAAGACGCTGGTAAGACCAGACATGGATCAGTGATCAGAGGAATTGGGATGTGAAGTTGACTTTACACAAGACGCTGGTAAGACCAGACATGGATCACTGATCAGAGGAATTGGGATGTGAAGTTGACTTTACACAAGACGCTGGTAAGACCAGACATGGATCACTGATCACAGGAATTGGGATGTGAAGTTGTCTTTCTGCAAGACGCTGGTAAGACCAGACATGGATCACTGATCACAGGAATTGGGATGTGAAGTTGTCTTTCTGCAAGACGCTGGTAAGACCAGACATGGATCACTGATCCCAGGAATTGGGATGTGAAGTTGTCTTTACACAGGACTCTGGTAAGACCAGACATGGATCAGTGATCACAGGAATTGGGATGTGAAGTTGTCTTTATACAAGACGCTGGTAAGACCAGACATGGATCACTGATCACAGGAATTGTTCAGTGAATTTGTGTTTACACAAGACGCTGGTAAGAGCAGACATGGATCACTGATCAGAGGAATTGGGATGTGAAGTTGTCTTTACAGGAGACACTGGTCAGACCAGACATGGATCACTGATCACAGGAATTGGGATGTGAATTTGACTTTACACAGGACGCTGGTAAGACCAGACATGGATCACTGATCACAGGAATTGGGATGTGAAGTTGACTTTACACAGGACGCTGGTCAGACCAGACATGGATCACTGATCACTGGAATTGGGATGTGAAGTTGTCTTTACAGAAGAGGCTGGTCAGACCAGACATGGATCACTGATCACAGGAATTGTGATGTGAAGTTGTCTTTACACAAGACGCTGGTCAGACCAGACATGGATCACTGATCACAGGAATTGTTCTGTGAAGTTTTCTTTATACAAGACGCTGGTAAGACCAGACATGGATCAGTGATCACAGGAATTGGGATGTGAAGTTGACTTTACACAAGACGCTGGTAAGACCAGACATGGATCAGTGATCAGAGGAATTGGGATGTGAAGATGTCTTTATACAAGACGCTGGTAGGACCAGACATGGATCACTGATCAGAGGAATTGGGATGTGAAGTTGACTTTACACAAGACGCTGGTAAGACCAGACATGGATCACTGATCTGAGGAATTGGGATGTGAAGTTGTCTTTACAGAAGACACTGGTCAGACCATACATGGATCACTGATCACAGGAATTGTTCTGTGAAGTTGTCTTTATACAAGACGCTGGTCAGACCAGACATGGATCACTGATCAGAGGAATTGTTCTGTGAAGCTTTCTTTATACAAGACGCTGGTAAGACCAGACATGGATCAGTGATCAGAGGAATTGGGATGTGAAGTTGTCTTTACACAAGACGCTGGTAAGACCAGACATGGATCACTGATCACAGGAATTGGGATGTGAAGTTGTGTTTACACCAGACGCTGGTAAGACCAGACATGGATCAGTGATCAGAGGAATTGCGATGTGAAGTTGTCTTTATACAAGACGCGGCTAAGACCAGACATGGATCACTGATCACAGGAATTGGGATGTGAAGTTGTGTTGACACCAGACGCTGGTAAGACCATACATGGATCACTGATCACAGGAATTGGGATGTGAAGTTGTCTTTACACAGGATGCTGGTAAGACCAGACACGGATCACTGATCACAAGAATTGGGATGTGAAGTTGTCTTTACACAAGACGCTGGTAAGACCAGACATGAATCAATGATCAGAGGAATTGGGATGTTAAGTTGTCGTTACAGAAGACGCTGGTAAGACCAGAAATGGATCACTGATCACAGGAATTGGGATGTGAAGTTGTCTTTACAGAAGACGCTGGTAAGACCAGACATGGATCAGTGACCAGAGGAATAGGGAAGTTAAGTTGTCGTTACAGAAGATGCGGGTAAGACCAGACATGGATCACTGATCACAGGAATTGGGATGTGAAGTTGTCTTTACACAAGAGGCTGGTAAGACCAGACATGGATCACTGATCACAGGAATTGGGATGTGACGTTGTCTTTACACAAGACGCTGGTAAGACCAGACATGGAACTCTGTTCACAGGAATTGGGATGTGAAGTTGTCTTTACACCAGACGCTGGTAAGACCAGACATGAATCACTGATCACAGGAATTGGGATGTGAATTTGTCTATACACAAGACGCTGGTAAGACCAGACATGGATCAGTGATCAGAGGAATTGGGATGTGAAGTTGACTTTACACAAGACGCTGGTAAGACCAGACATGGATCACTGATCAGAGGAATTGGGATGTGAAGTTGACTTTACACAAGACGCTGGTAAGACCAGACATGGATCACTGATCACAGGAATTGGGATGTGAAGTTGTCTTTCTGCAAGACGCTGGTAAGACCAGACATGGATCACTGATCCCAGGAATTGGGATGTGAAGTTGTCTTTACACAGGACTCTGGTAAGACCAGACATGGATCAGTGATCACAGGAATTGGGATGTGAAGTTGTTTTTATACAAGACGCGGGTAAAACCAGACATGGATTACTGATCACAGGAATTGGGATGTGAAGTTGTGTTTCCACCAGACGCTGGTAAGACCAGACATGGATCCCTGATCACAGGAATTGGGATGTGAAGTTGTCTTTATACAAGACGCTGGTAAGACCAGACATGGATCACTGATCACAGGAATTGTTCAGTGAAGTTGTGTTTACACAAGACGCTGGTAAGAGCAGACATGGATCACTGATCAGAGGAATTGGGATGTGAAGTTGTCTTTACAGAAGACACTGGTCAGACCATACATGGATCACTGATCACAGGAATTGGGATGTGAATTTGACTTTACACAGGACGCTGATCAGACCAGACATGGATCACTGATCAGAGGAATTGGGATGTGAAGTTGTCTTTACAGAAGACGCTGGTAAGACCAGACATGGATCACTGATCAGAGGAATTGGGATGTGAAGTTGTCTTTACAGAAGACGCTGGTAATACCAGACATGGATCACTGATCACAGGAATTGGGATGTGAAGTTGTCTTTATACAGGACGCTGGTAAGACCAGACATGGATCAGTGATCTCAGGAATTGGGATGTGAAGTTGTCTTTCTGCAAGACGCTGGTAAGACCAGACATGGATCACTGATCAGAGGAATTGGGATGTGAAGTTGTCTTTATACAAGACGCTGGTAAGACCAGACATGGATCACTGATCACAGGAATTGGGATGTGAAGTTGTCTTTACACAAGACGCTGGTAAGACCAGACATGGATCACTGATCACAGGAATTGGGATGTGAAGTTGTGTTTACACCAGACGCTGGTAAGACCAGACATGGATCAGTGATCAGAGGAATTGGGATGTGAAGTTGTCTTTATACAAGACGCGGCTAAGACCAGACATGGATCACTGATCACAGGAATTGGGATGTGAAGTTGTGTTGACACCAGACGCTGGTAAGACCATACATGGATCACTGATCACAGGAATTGGGATGTGAAGTTGTCTTTACACAGGATGCTGGTAAGACCAGACACGGATCACTGATCACAAGAATTGGGATGTGAAGTTGTCTTTACACAAGACGCTGGTAAGACCAGACATGAATCAGTGATCAGAGGAATTGGGATGTTAAGTTGTCGTTACAGAAGACGCTGGTAAGACCAGAAATGGATCACTGATCACAGGAATTGGGATGTGAAGTTGTCTTTACAGAAGACGCTGGTAAGACCAGACATGGATCAGTGACCAGAGGAATAGGGAAGTTAAGTTGTCGTTACAGAAGATGCGGGTAAGACCAGACATGGATCACTGATCACAGGAATTGGGATGTGAAGTTGTCTTTACACAAGAGGCTGGTAAGACCAGACATGGATCACTGATCACAGGAATTGGGATGTGAAGTTGTGTTTACACCAGACGCTGGTAAGACCAGACATGGATCAGTGATCAGAGGAATTGGGATGTGAAGTTGTCTTTATACAAGACGCGGCTAAGACCAGACATGGATCACTGATCACAGGAATTGGGATGTGAAGTTGTGTTGACACCAGACGCTGGTAAGACCATACATGGATCACTGATCACAGGAATTGGGATGTGAAGTTGTCTTTACACAGGATGCTGGTAAGACCAGACACGGATCACTGATCACAAGAATTGGGATGGGAAGTTGTCTTTACACAAGACGCTGGTAAGACCAGACATGAATCAGTGATCAGAGGAATTGGGATGTTAAGTTGTCGTTACAGAAGACGCTGGTAAGACCAGAAATGGATCACTGATCACAGGAATTGGGATGTGAAGTTGTCTTTACAGAAGACGCTGGTAAGACCAGACATGGATCAGTGACCAGAGGAATAGGGAAGTTAAGTTGTCGTTACAGAAGATGCGGGTAAGACCAGACATGGATCACTGATCACAGGAATTGGGATGTGAAGTTGTCTTTACACAAGACGCTGGTAAGACCAGACATGGATCACTGATCACAGGAATTGGGATGTGACGTTGTCTTTACACAAGACGCTGGTAAGACCAGACATGGAACTCTGTTCACAGGAATTGGGATGTGAATTTGTCTATACACAAGACGCTGGTAAGACCAGACATGGATCAGTGATCAGAGGAATTGGGATGTGAAGTTGACTTTACACAAGACGCTGGTAAGACCAGACATGGATCACTGATCAGAGGAATTGGGATGTGAAGTTGACTTTACACAAGACGCTGGTAAGACCAGACATGGATCACTGATCACAGGAATTGGGATGTGAAGTTGTCTTTCTGCAAGACGCTGGTAAGACCAGACATGGATCACTGATCACAGGAATTGGGATGTGAAGTTGTCTTTCTGCAAGACGCTGGTAAGACCAGACATGGATCACTTATCCCAGGAATTGGGATGTGAAGTTGTCTTTACACAGGACTCTGGTAAGACCAGACATGGATCAGTGATCACAGGAATTGGGATGTGAAGTTGTTTTTATACAAGACGCGGGTAAAACCAGACACGGATTACTGATCACAGGAATTGGGATGTGAAGTTGTGTTTCCACCAGACGCTGGTAAGGCCAGACATGGATCCCTGATCACAGGAATTGGGATGTGAAGTTGTCTTTATACAAGACGCTGGTAAGACCAGACATGGATCACTGATCACAGGAATTGTTCAGTGAATTTGTGTTTACACAAGACGCTGGTAAGAGCAGACATGGATCACTGATCAGAGGAATTGGGATGTGAAGTTGTCTTTACAGGAGACACTGGTCAGACCAGACATGGATCACTGATCACAGGAATTGGGATGTGAATTTGACTTTACACAGGACGCTGGTAAGACCAGACATGGATCACTGATCACAGGAATTGGGATGTGAAGTTGACTTTACACAGGACGCTGGTAAGACCAGACATGGATCACTGATCACTGGAATTGGGATGTGAAGTTGTCTTTACAGAAGAGGCTGGTCAGACCAGACATGGATCACTGATCACAGGAATTGTGATGTGAAGTTGTCTTTACACAAGACGCTGGTCAGACCAGACATGGATCACTGATCACAGGAATTGTTCTGTGAAGTTGTCTTTATACAAGACGCTGGTAAGACCAGACATGGATCAGTGATCACAGGAATTGGGATGTGAAGTTGTCTTTACACAAGACGCTGGTAAGACCAGACATGGATCAGTGATCACAGGAATTGGGATGTGAAGTTGACTTTACACAAGACGCTGGTAAGACCAGACATGGATCAGTGATCACAGGAATTGGGATGTGAAGTTGACTTTCTACAAGACGCTGGTAAGACCAGACATGGATCAGTGATCAGAGGAATTGGGATGTGAAGATGTCTTTATACAAGACGCTGGTAGGACCAGACATGGATCACTGATCAGAGGAATTGGGATGTGAAGTTGACTTTACACAAGACGCTGGTAAGACCAGACATGGATCACTGATCTGAGGAATTGGGATGTGAAGTTGTCTTTACAGAAGACACTGGTCAGACCATACATGGATCACTGATCACAGGAATTGGGATGTGAATTTGACTTTACACAGGACGCTGGTCAGACCAGACATGGATCACTGATCAGAGGAATTGGGATGTGAAGTTGTCTTTACAGAAGACGCTGGTAAGACCAGACATGGATCACTGATCAGAGGAATTGGGATGTGAAGTTGTCTTTACAGAAGACGCTGGTAAGACCAGACATGGATCACTGATCACAGGAATTGGGATGTGAAGTTGTCTTTATACAGGACGCTGGTAAGACCAGACATGGATCAGTGATCTCAGGAATTGGGATGTGAAGTTGTCTTTCTGCAAGACGCTGGTAAGACCAGACATGGATCACTGATCAGAGGAATTGGGATGTGAAGTTGTCTTTATACAAGACGCTGGTAAGACCAGACATGGATCACTGATCACAGGAATTGGGATGTGAAGTTGTCTTTACACAAGACGCTGGTAAGACCAGACATGGATCACTGATCACAAGAATTGGGATGTGAAGTTGTCTTTACACAAGACGCTGGTAAGACCAGACATGGATTAGTGATCAGAGGAATTCGGATGTTAAGTTGTTGTTACAGAAGACGCTGGTAAGACCAGACATGGATCACTGATCACGGGAATAGGGATGTGAAGTTGTCTTTACTCAAGACGCTGGTAAGACCAGACATGGATCACTGATCACAGGAATTGGGATGTGAATTTGTCTTTACAGAAGACGCGGGTAAGACCAGACATGGATTACTGATCACAGGAATTGGGATGTGAAGTTGTCTTTACAGAAGACGCGGGTAAGACAAGACATGGATCACTGATCACAAGAATTGGGATGTGAAGTTGTGTTGACACCAGACGCTTGTAAGACCAGACATGGATCACTGATCACAGGAATTGTTCTGGGAAGTTGACTTTACATAGGACGCTGGTAGGACCAGACATGGATCACTGATCAGAGGAATTGGGATGTGACGTTGTCTTTACACAAGACGCTGGTCAGACCAGACATGGATCACTGATCACAGGAATTGTTCTGTGAAGTTGTCTTTATACAAGACGCTGGTCAGACCAGACATGGATCACTGATCAGAGGAATTGTTCTGTGAAGTTGTCTTTATACAAGACGCTGGTAAGACCAGACATGGATCAGTGATCAGAGGAATTGGGATGTGAAGTTGTCTTTACACAAGACGCTGGTAAGACCAGACATGGATCACTGATCACAGGAATTGGGATGTGAAGCTGTGTTTACACCAGACGCTGGTAAGACCAGACATGGATCAGTGATCAGAGGAATTGCGATGTGAAGTTGTCTTTATACAAGACGCGGCTAAGACCAGACATGGATCACTGATCACAGGAATTGGGATGTGAAGTTGTGTTGACACCAGACGCTGGTAAGACCATACATGGATCACTGATCACAGGAATTGGGATGTGAAGTTGTCTTTACACAGGATGCTGGTAAGACCAGACACGGATCACTGATCACAAGAATTGGGATGTGAAGTTGTCTTTACACAAGACGCTGGTAAGACCAGACATGAATCAGTGATCAGAGGAATTGGGATGTTAAGTTGTCGTTACAGAAGACGCTGGTAAGACCAGAAATGGATCACTGATCACAGGAATTGGGATGTGAAGTTGTCTTTACAGAAGACGCTGGTAAGACCAGACATGGATCAGTGACCAGAGGAATAGGGAAGTTAAGTTGTCGTTACAGATGATGCGGGTAAGACCAGACATGGATCACTGATCACAGGAATTGGGATGTGAAGTTGTCTTTACACAAGAGGCTGGTAAGACCAGACATGGATCACTGATCACAGGAATTGGGATGTGACGTTGTCTTTACACAAGACGCTGGTAAGACCAGACATGGAACTCTGTTCACAGGAATTGGGATGTGAAGTTGTCTTTACACCAGACGCTGGTAAGACCAGACATGGATCACTGATCACAGGAATTGGGATGTGAATTTGTCTATACACAAGACGCTGGTAAGACCAGACATGGATCAGTGATCAGAGGAATTGGGATGTGAAGTTGACTTTACAGAAGACGCTGGTAAGACCAGACATGGATCACTGATCAGAGGAATTGGGATGTGAAGTTGACTTTACACAAGACGCTGGTAAGACCAGACATGGATCACTGATCACAGGAATTGGGATGTGAAGTTGTCTTTCTGCAAGACGCTGGTAAGACCAGACATGGATCACTGATCCCAGGAATTGGGATGTGAAGTTGTCTTTACACAGGACTCTGGTAAGACCAGACATGGATCAGTGATCACAGGAATTGGGATGTGAAGTTGTTTTTATACAAGACGCGGGTAAAACCAGACATGGATTACTGATCACAGGAATTGGGATGTGTAGTTGTGTTTCCACCAGACGCTGGTAAGACCAGACATGGATCCCTGATCACAGGAATTGGGATGTGAAGTTGTCTTTATACAAGACGCTGGTAAGACCAGACATGGATCACTGATCACAGGAATTGTTCAGTGAAGTTGTGTTTACACAAGACGCTGGTAAGAGCAGACATGGATCACTGATCAGAGGAATTGGGATGTGAAGTTGTCTTTACAGGAGACACTGGTCAGACCAGACATGGATCACTGATCACAGGAATTGGGATGTGAATTTGACTTTACACAGGACGCTGGTAAGACCAGACATGGATCACTGATCACAGGAATTGGGATGTGAAGTTGTCTTTACAGAAGAGGCTGGTCAGACCAGACATGGATCACTGATCACAGGAATTGTGATGTGAAGTTGTCTTTACACAAGACGCTGGTCAGACCAGACATGGATCACTGATCACAGGAATTGTTCTGTGAAGTTGTCTTTATACAAGACGCTGGTAAGACCAGACATGGATCAGTGATCACAGGAATTGGGATGTGAAGTTGACTTTACACAAGACGCTGGTAAGACCAGACATGGATCAGTGATCAGAGGAATTGCGATGTGAAGTTGTCTTTATACAAGACGCTGGTAGGACCAGACATGGATCACTGATCAGAGGAATTGGGATGTGAAGTTGACTTTACACAAGACGCTGGTAAGACCAGACATGGATCACTGATCAGAGGAATTGGGATGTGAAGTTGTCTTTACAGAAGACACTGGTCAGACCATACATGGATCACTGATCACAGGAATTGGGATGTGAATTTGACTTTACACAGTACGCTGGTCAGACCAGACATGGATCACTGATCAGAGGAATTGGGATGTGAAGTTGTCTTTACAGAAGACGCTGGTAAGACCAGACATGGATCACTGATCAGAGGAATTGGGATGTGAAGTTGTCTTTACAGAAGACGCTGGTAAGACCAGACATGGATCACTGATCACAGGAATTGGGATGTGAAGTTGTCTTTATACAGGACGCTGGTAAGACCAGACATGGATCAGTGATCTCAGGAATTGGGATGTGAAGTTGTCTTTCTGCAAGACGCTGGTAAGACCAGACATGGATCACTGATCAGAGGAATTGGGATGTGAAGTTGTCTTTATACAAGACGCTGGTAAGACCAGACATGGATCACTGATCACAGGAATTGGGATGTGAAGTTGTCTTTACACAAGACGCTGGTAAGACCAGACATGGATCACTGATCACAAGAATTGGGATGTGAAGTTGTCTTTACACAAGACGCTGGTAAGACCAGACATGGATTAGTGATCAGAGGAATTCGGATGTTAAGTTGTTGTTACAGAAGACGCTGGTAAGACCAGACCTGGATCACTGATCACGGGAATAGGGATGTGAAGTTGTCTTTACACAAGACGCTGGTAAGACCAGACATGGATCACTGATCACAGGAATTGGGATGTGAATTTGTCTTTACAGAAGACGCGGGTAAGACCAGACATGGATTACTGATCACAGGAATTGGGATGTGAAGTTGTCTTTACAGAAGACGCGGGTAAGACCAGACATGGATCACTGATCACAAGAATTGGGATGTGAAGTTGTGTTGACACCAGACGCTTGTAAGACCAGACATGGATCACTGATCACAGGAATTGTTCTGGGAAGTTGACTTTACATAGGACGCTGGTAGGACCAGACATGGATCACTGATCAGAGGAATTGGGATGTGAAGTTGACTTTACAGAAGAGGCTGGTCAGACCAGACATGGATCACTGATCACAGGAATTGTGATGTGAAGTTGTCTTTACACAAGACGCTGGTCAGACCAGACATGGATCAGTGACCAGAGGAATAGGGAAGTTAAGTTGTCGTTACAGAAGATGCGGGTAAGACCAGACATGGATCACTGATCACAGGAATTGGGATGTGAAGTTGTCTTTACACAAGAGGCTGGTAAGACCAGACATGGATCACTGATCACAGGAATTGGGATGTGACGTTGTCTTTACACAAGACGCTGGTAAGACCAGACATGGAACTCTGTTCACAGGAATTGGGATGTGAAGTTGTCTTTACACCAGACGCTGGTAAGACCAGACATGGATCACTGATCACAGGAATTGGGATGTGAATTTGTCTATACACAAGACGCTGTTAAGACCAGACATGGATCAGTGATCAGAGGAATTGGGATGTGAAGTTGACTTTACACAAGACGCTGGTAAGACCAGACATGGATCACTGATCAGAGGAATTGGGATGTGAAGTTGACTTTACACAAGACGCTGGTAAGACCAGACATGGATCACTGATCACAGGAATTGGGATGTGAAGTTGTCTTTCTGCAAGACGCTGGTAAGACCAGACATGGATCACTGATCACAGGAATTGTTCAGTGAATTTGTGTTTACACAAGACGCTGGTAAGAGCAGACATGGATCACTGATCAGAGGAATTGGGATGTGAAGTTGTCTTTACAGGAGACACTGGTCAGACCAGACATGGATCACTGATCACAGGAATTGGGATGTGAATTTGACTTTACACAGGACGCTGGTAAGACCAGACATGGATCACTGATCACAGGAATTGGGATGTGAAGTTGACTTTACACAGGACGCTGGTAAGACCAGACATGGATCACTGATCACTGGAATTGGGATGTGAAGTTGTCTTTAAAGAAGAGGCTGGTCAGACCAGACATGGATCACTGATCACAGGAATTGTGATGTGAAGTTGTCTTTACACAAGACGCTGGTCAGACCAGACATGGATCACTGATCACAGGAATTGTTCTGTGAAGTTGTCTTTATACAAGACGCTGGTAAGAGCAGACATGGATCACTGATCAGAGGAATTGGGATGTGAAGTTGTCTTTACAGGAGACACTGGTCAGACCAGACATGGATCACTGATCACAGGAATTGGGATGTGAATTTGACTTTACACAGGACGCTGGTAAGACCAGACATGGATCACTGATCACAGGAATTGGGATGTGAAGTTGTCTTTACTCAAGACGCTGGTCAGACCAGACATGGATCACTGATCACAGGAATTGTTCAGTGAATTTGTGTTTACACAAGACGCTGGTAAGAGCAGACATGGATCACTGATCAGAGGAATTGGGATGTGAAGTTGTCTTTACAGGAGACACTGGTCAGACCAGACATGGATCACTGATCACAGGAATTGGGATGTGAATTTGACTTTACACAGGACGCTGGTAAGACCAGACATGGATCACTGATCACAGGAATTGGGATGTGAAGTTGACTTTACACAGGACGCTGGTAAGACCAGACATGGATCACTGATCACTGGAATTGGGATGTGAAGTTGTCTTTACAGAAGAGGCTGGTCAGACCAGACATGGATCACTGATCACAGGAATTGTGATGTGAAGTTGTCTTTACACAAGACGCTGGTCAGACCAGACATGGATCACTGATCACAGGAATTGTTCTGTGAAGTAGTCTTTATACAAGACGCTGGTAAGACCAGACATGGATCAGTGATCACAGGAATTGGGATGTGAAGTTGACTTTACACAAGACGCTGGTAAGACCAGACATGGATCAGTGATCACAGGAATTGGGATGTGAAGTTGACTTTACACAAGACGCTGGTAAGACCAGACATGGATCAGTGATCAGAGGAATTGGGATGTGAAGTTGTCTTTATACAAGACGCTGGTAGGACCAGACATGGATCACTGATCAGAGGAATTGGGATGTGAAGTTGACTTTACACAAGACGCTGGTAAGACCAGACATGGATCACTGATCAGAGGAATTGGGATGTGAAGTTGTCTTTACAGAAGACACTGGTCAGACCATACATGGATCACTGATCACAGGAATTGGGATGTGAATTTGACTTTACACAGGACGCTGGTCAGACCAGACATGGATCACTGATCAGAGGAATTGGGATGTGAAGTTGTCTTTACAGAAGACGCTGGTAAGACCAGACATGGATCACTGATCAGAGGAATTGGGATGTGAAGTTGTCTTTACAGAAGACGCTGGTAAGACCAGACATGGATCACTGATCACAGGAATTGGGATGTGAAGTTGTCTTTATACAGGACGCTGGTAAGACCAGACATGGATCAGTGATCTCAGGAATTGGGATGTGAAGTTGTCTTTCTGCAAGACGCTGGTAAGACCAGACATGGATCACTGATCAGAGGAATTGGGATGTGAAGTTGTCTTTATACAAGACGCTGGTATGACCAGACATGGATCACTGATCACAGGAATTGGGATGTGAAGTTGTCTTTACACAAGACGCTGGTAAGACCAGACATGGATCACTGATCACAGGAATTGGGATGTGAAGTTGTGTTTACACCAGACGCTGGTAAGACCAGACATGGATCAGTGATCAGAGGAATTGGGATGTGAAGTTGTCTTTATACAAGACGCGGCTAAGACCAGACATGGATCACTGATCACAGGAATTGGGATGTGAAGTTGTTTTGACACCAGACGCTGGTAAGACCATACATGGATCACTGATCACAGGAATTGGGATGTGAAGTTGTCTTTACACAGGATGCTGGTAAGACCAGACACGGATCACTGATCACAAGAATTGGGATGTGAAGTTGTCTTTACACAAGACGCTGGTAAGACCAGACATGAATCAGTGATCAGAGGAATTGAGATGTTAAGTTGTCGTTACAGAAGACGCTGGTAAGACCAGAAATGGATCACTGATCACAGGAATTGGGATGTGAAGTTGTCTTTCTGCAAGACGCTGGTAAGACCAGACATGGATCACTGATCACAGGAATTGTGATGTGAAGTTGTCTTTACACAAGACGCTGGTCAGACCAGACATGGATCACTGATCACAGGAATTGTTCTGTGAAGTTGTCTTTATACAAGACGCTGGTAAGACCAGACATGGATCAGTGATCACAGGAAATGGGATGTGAAGTTGACTTTACACAAGACGCTGGTAAGACCAGACATGGATCAGTGATCACAGGAATTGGGATGTGAAGTTGTCTTTATACAACACGCTGGTAAGACCAGACATGGATCACTGATCACAGGAATTGTTCAGTGAATTTGTGTTTACACAAGACGCTGGTAAGAGCAGACATGGATCACTGATCAGAGGAATTGGGATGTGAAGTTGTCTTTACAGGAGACACTGGTCAGACCAGACATGGATCACTGATCACAGGAATTGGGATGTGAATTTGACTTTACACAGGACGCTGGTAAGACCAGACATGGATCACTGATCACAGGAATTGGGATGTGAAGTTGACTTTACACAGGACGCTGGTAAGACCAGACATGGATCACTGATCACTGGAATTGGGATGTGAAGTTGTCTTTACAGAAGAGGCTGGTCAGACCAGACATGGATCACTGATCACAGGAATTGTGATGTGAAGTTGTCTTTACACAAGACGCTGGTCAGACCAGACATGGATCACTGATCACAGGAATTGTTCTGTGAAGTTGTCTTTATACAAGACGCTGGTAAGACCAGACATGGATCAGTGATCACAGGAATTGGGATGTGAAGTTGACTTTACACAAGACGCTGGTACGACCAGACATGGATCAGTGAACACAGGAATTGGGATGTGAAGTTGACTTTACACAAGACGCTGGTAAGACCAGACATGGATCAGTGATCAGAGGAATTGGGATGTGAAGATGTCTTTATACAAGACGCTGGTAGGACCAGACATGGATCACTGATCAGAGGAATTGGGATGTGAAGTTGACTTTACACAAGACGCTGGTAAGACCAGACATGGATCACTGATCAGAGGAATTGGGATGTGAAGTTGTCTTTACAGAAGACACTGGTCAGACCATACATGGATCACTGATCACAGGAATTGGGATGTGAATTTGACTTTACACAGGACGCTGGTCAGACCAGACATGGATCACTGATCAGAGGAATTGGGATGTGAAGTTGTCTTTACAGAAGACGCTGGTAAGACCAGACATGGATCACTGATCAGAGGAATTGGGATGTGAAGTTGTCTTTACAGAAGACGCTGGTAAGACCAGACATGGATCACTGATCACAGGAATTGGGATGTGAAGTTGTCTTTATACAGGACGCTGGTAAGACCAGACATGGATCAGTGATCTCAGGAATTGGGATGTGAAGTTGTCTTTCTGCAAGACGCTGGTAAGACCAGACATGGATCACTGATCAGAGGAATTGGGATGTGAAGTTGTCTTTATACAAGACGCTGGTAAGACCAGACATGGATCACTGATCACAGGAATTGGGATGTGAAGTTGTCTTTACACAAGACGCTGGTAAGACCAGACATGGATCACTGATCACAAGAATTGGGATGTGAAGTTGTCTTTACACAAGACGCTGGTAAGACCAGACATGGATTAGTGATCAGAGGAATTCGGATGTTAAGTTGTTGTTACAGAAGACGCTGGTAAGACCAGACATGGATCACTGATCACGGGAATAGGGATGTGAAGTTGTCTTTACACAAGACGCTGGTAAGACCAGACATGGATCACTGATCACAGGAATTGGGATGTGAATTTGTCTTTACAGAAGACGCGGGTAAGACCAGACATGGATTACTGATCACAGGAATTGGGATGTGAAGTTGTCTTTACAGAAGACGCGGGTAAGACCAGACATGGATCACTGATCACAAGAATTGGGATGTGAAGTTGTGTTGACACCAGACGCTTGTAAGACCAGACATGGATCACTGATCACAGGAATTGTTCTGGGAAGTTGACTTTACATAGGACGCTGGTAGGACCAGACATGGATCACTGATCAGAGGAATTGGGATGTGACGTTGTCTTTACACAAGACGCTGGTCAGACCAGACATGGATCACTGATCAGAGGAATTGTTCTGTGAAGTTGTCTTTATACAAGACGCTGGTAAGACCAGACATGGATCAGTGATCAGAGGAATTGGGATGTGAAGTTGTCTTTACACAAGACGCTGGTAAGACCAGACATGGATCACTGATCACAGGAATTGGGATGTGAAGTTGTGTTTACACCAGACGCTGGTAAGACCAGACATGGATCAGTGATCAGAGGAATTGCGATGTGAAGTTGTCTTTATACAAGACGCGGCTAAGACCAGACATGGATCACTGATCACAGGAATTGGGATGTGAAGTTGT